>NW_028301111.1:1460000-1730000 GCF_049000335.1 Polistes dominula | reverse complement strand
TATAAAACAAACGTAAAATGAATAACAAATTTCTTTTCAAACCCCAATCCAAACCCCATTGTCCAAAAATGTAATAAAATAAAAAACAAAAAATCTACAAATCAAAATGAAAACAAAATTATTTCAATTGAAATTTAAAAACAAATACGAAAATAAATTGTAGTTTTAATTTTTTGTTTTTTTAGTTTTCATTTTATTTCATTTCCCCCTTTTCATTTTTTTTTATTTCCTCACAAAAAATATAAAATAAAAAACCCAAAAATAAAATTACTCCATTCAAAAAAAAAAAAAAAAAAAAAAAAAAATACGAAAATAAATTCTAATTTCATTTTATTCTTTTTCTCATTTCTTTTTTTTTATTTCCTCACCAAAAAAAAAAAGAAATTTTAACCTACGATGAGAATCTTTCTAAAGAGAAGACTACAAAACGAGATAAAAAAAAATTAAAAAAAAAATACTTACACACCGTTACAACGTTTCTCATATAAGGTGAAACGCGAAATAGTAATAGAAGAAGATAGAAAAGTAGTTAAAGAAAAAGAGAAAGATACACACACACACATATATATAAAAAGATAGAAAAGATGGTGGGGATTGGTTAAAGGCAAACCAGGAGAGAAACAGGTAAAACAAAAAGTTAAGAAAAAATCAAAAACCAGTCTCCTTCGTGCAGGAGTTGATAGTCCCCAACCTACCCAACTCTCTCTCTCTCTCACACACTTTATATGTATCCGTTTAAACATATATACATAAATATATATACATGTATATATATGTGTTTACGTGTAAGTGTATATTTCTATCTCTTTTTCCCCTTTCGTTGATTTTTTTTATTTTGTTTCTTTTTTTTTCTACTCCATTCCACTCCTTTCAACTACTCTCATCGTTACCACCACCACCACCATTATCCACCACCTCCTTTTCCTCCTCCTCCTCCTCCTCCTCCTCCTCCTCCTCCTCCTCCTCCACCTCCACCTCAACCTCAACCTCCTCCTCCTCTTCCTCCTCCTGGTTTTGCCACGGCGGCGGTTCCTCACGGTCCACGCTCTTCCTTAATTCAGTCCAATGAGAACCGTTCTTCGATTCGTCACACTTGCTAAGAATAATATCGGCGTGCAGTAGGAAAATTTGTTTTATTTTGTTGTTGTTGTTTATTTATATTTATATATAAACAAAAGAAAAAGAAAAAGTGTGATTTTTTTTATTCAAGAAACTTTTTTTTGTGAGGTCAAAAAGACCTCAGTGTCTTCCTCCTCCACCTCCAGCACCACCACCTTTTTCACCCTCTGTCGTCCAATTAAATAAATCGTTTTATTTTTGAATTTCTTACCCCCACCACTGGGACATGAAACTTTAGGATTTTTGTTTTTATACAATTTGATTGCGAACAAATATTTTTCACAAATTGTTTTGTTCTTTTTCTTCTGTTTTTGTTTTGTTTTGTTTGTTAATTATTATTTTATTTTATTTTGTTTTTATTTTTGGTTTTATTTCGTTGTTATTTCCGTTCACCATAACCACCACCATTATAATCATCAAGCACTATCACTCACTCACTCATGTATTTTTCCGAACGAACGCGAACATTCAATACGTGTGTTGAAAACACATAACATCGTGAAGTTTAAGTGTCGTAACGGTGTTTATTAATCCAATGGTTGAATAAAGTTTAAATTAAAGTTATTAAATAAACAAAAAGATTAATTGTTCATTTGAAAGAAGAAGAAATATAATTTACAAAGAAAAAGTAAAAAGAAATTGCAATATTGCAATATTATATGAAGAAAACTAACAAAAATACTAGTAAAATACTAAACAACATACTAGTAAGATAAATACTAAGTAAATAAGTATACATTTTTTAAGTATCGTTTTGCAAAAATAAAATAAAATAAAAGATTAATTTTTTATTTAAAAAAAAGAAATATAATTTACAAAGAACAAATAAAAAGTTATTGCAATATTATATTAACAAAACTAGCAAATACTAGTAACTAGCAAATGTTAGTATATATAAGTATTAATAATTAAATAAGTAAACATTTTTAAGTATTTTTTTATTAAAAAAAGGATAAAATAAAAGATTAATTTTTCATTGAAAATAAAAAATAAAAAGATCTTCCAATATTGCAATATTAAATTAACAAAACTAACAGATACTAGTAACACATAAATACTAGCATTAATAAATAAATAATTAAACATTCCTAAATATCATTTTTATAAAAAAAAACACAAACAATAATTAAAAATTGTTTCTTCTTCTTCTTTCTATTTTTTGTTTATTTTTTTCAATAGGAAATTGTTTGATATGAAAAAGTAGAAACGTTGAATCGAAGGATTCTCACCTGGTCCCAGTTGGTAGTGTCCTCCATTAAGGAACCACTTCTTCTTCTTCTTCTTCCTCTTCCTTTTCTTCTTCTTCTTCTTCTTCGAGTTTCTTAGTAGAGACATGAGTTTCAACAGTCAAGACGACGCACCTCACGACGAAGGAAATGTTTCGACGTACCAGTCGCAACGCGAACCGGTTACGCGCTCTTAAAATAGTTTCTCACGCGTAGGTAACTGGTACGAGGCGTGCTCCTGTTCATTGGAAATACGCTGATCGATGTGCAAGGTAAATATCGATACGCATATATACACACAAACACATATACATATACATATGTGAGTCGTTTATTTTCAAAGTTGTTTCAAATCATTTTTCCAGTTGGTTGGATTACTATAATATCTGGTAACAGTGTACACTATCTGAAGTTTGATGTCATATCAAATCATTTTATAGAAAATAAAAAAGTGATTTTAGGTCAGTTTCATAAAAAAAATTGCTCATATAAAGTTTCTACATTGTTTAAAATTATTTGTGCAGTTGTTTGTTGGTTTACAGTAGTATTTGGTAACGTGTATTACCTGGTAACATGTGCTAACTGAAGTTTGCTGTTGTATAAAATCATTTTGGAGGGAAATAAGAAAGTGAAGTTAGGTCAATTTCAAAGTTAATTGCTCATATATAGTTTTTAAATTGTTTAAAATTATTTGTTTAGTTGTTTATTAGTTTACTGTACTATTTGGTAACGTGTAATAGCTGGTAACATGTGCCAACTGAAGTTTGCTATGATTTAAAATCATTTTAAAGGAAATTAAAAAGTAGTGTTAGGTCAATTTCAAAATAAATTACTCGTATTTATTGTCTAAGTTATTTAAAATCCATTTGTTTAGTTGTATATTGGTTTACTGTACTATCTGGTAACTTGTACTAGCTGGTAACATGTGTAAACTGAAGTTTGCTATCATATAAAATCATTTTAAAGAATATTAGAAAGTAGTGTTAGGTCAATTTCAAAGTAAATTGCTCATATATAGTTTCTAACTTGTTTAAAATCATTTGTTTAGTTGTTTATTGGTTTACTGTACTATTTGGTAATGTGTATTACCTGGTAACATGTGCTAAGTGAAGTTTGCTGTCATATACAATCATTTTATAGAAAATTAGAAAGTTGTATTAGGTCAGTTTCAATATAAACAACTCATATATAAGTATATATATCTTCTAAATTATTTAAATCAATTAGCTCAATAATTGTTGGTTAGTTAACTTTATTACTTGGTAGCATGTATTACCTAGTAATTTGTACTATCTGAAGTTTGCTGTGGTATACAATTATTTGGGGTGAAAAAAAGAAAGTTGTGTTAGGTCAATTTCAAAGTAAATTCCTCATTTATATTTTCTAAGTTGTTTAAAATCATATATCCAGTTGTTTATTAGTTTACTGTACTATTTGATAACATGTAATAACTGGTAACATGTGCTAACTGAAGTTTACTGCTGTATAAAATCATTTTGGAGGGAAATAAGAGAGTGAAGTTAGGTCAATTTCAAAATAAACAACTCATATATATGTTCTAAGTTGTTTAAAATCATTTATCCAGTTATTTATTAATAACCTGTACTACCTGGTTGCATATAATACTTGGTACCATGTACTACCTGAAATTAGCTGTTTTATAAATTCATTTTGTAGAAAAAAGTGAATGAAACTAATTCAGTTTCAAAATAAACAATTCATATATGTAAAAATATTTTTTATAAATTGTTAAAAATCATTTGTCCAATTGTTTTTTAATTAATTGTACTATTTGGTAGCATGTAGTACCTGCAATTAATTGTTTTATAAAAATATTTTGCAAAAGAACAAGAAAGTTGAGTTAGAACACTCTCAAAATAACTGTCTCATATATATAGATAGATTTTTCCTAAATTGTTTAAACTATTTACTGAGTTCTTTTGTTAATTAACTGTACTACTTGGTAGCATGTATTACCTGGTATCATTTACTACCTGAAATTAGCTGCTGTATGAAATCACTTTACCAGAAAAAAAGAACATAATGTTAGATCAGTTTCAAAATAAATTGCTCATATATATATGTATATATGAATGTGTATGAACATATAAGAAAATGATTGCAATAGTTCAATGTGTATATAATAAACAAATACATACAAAGTTTTATCATTAATTTGAAATGACGAAATGCAATAAAGTTGTCAACATTTGATTACTCAACAATTTATTCTATAATAATTGCGTAGAATTATTATACAGTAAATTACGTATATTCATAGTTATTATCAATATCTTTAGGTCATTCAGTTCAAAGTTTAGATCTTTCAGAAGATCAAGTTCATCATTTCGAAATCGATTAAGTCATTTTCAAGTTTTTTTTTTGTTTAACTTTTTTTAAAACAGTATTACGTCTTTGATTGTTTATTTCTTGCGTAGTTTCCTAGTATAATAGTATAATAACAAAAGACGATGAAAATATAGTTACTTTTTATTCTTTGTTTTGTTTTGAATAATTAACAGGTTCATTATAATTAAATAAACTTTGTTTCTTTAAATGTTATCTAAATTCTATTGAATATATTTATAATAAATAATTTTTAATGAATAAATTAAATCATATTTAAACAATCTTTCCTTCTTTAAATATAATCTTTAATAAAATTCTTGTTTAATACTCATTAATTAATTATTAAATTAATTAATATAATTATAACATAATTGAATTAATTAATTATTAAAAATGCTTGTTTTCATTTTTCAAAGTTATTCTGATTAACAACGAATTTAAATAATTGTTAAATAATAATATAATTATAAAATAAATATAAATACAATCAAAAATGATTTTTGCATATATTAACAAATAAATAATGCAAGATTGAATGTATCTATGAAAATCGTACACGAACTTTTGCAATCACTCAATATATATATATGTATGTATGTGTGTTGTATCTAATCAAATGCGCACTGTATTAAAAGATCAGATAAATTGTTAAAGCGTGAACAAGATTTCTCAATCGTGTTAACTTCGATTTATCGTTCAAGTTGTATCGACAAATATATCTCAACATATTTAGACATTTTATTTTATCTTAAACTTTTCATCTTTCTTTTAATTAAATTACATTGGTTTCAGTATTTCTAATATTTTTTTTTAATATTATATATATCAAGACTTAATTATATGAAAGACAAATATTTAAACAAAAATTCAAACTATTTATATATTTATTTAATATATCATTTGATAAAATCAATGCAACTCTAAATAAATGTCCAGTAAACATAATATAATCAATTATGAATAAATAAATATATTAAATAAATATTTCAATGAAATGAACAATATTCAAATGATTATCAAATAATTATTCATTTTTTTTAATTATATATCTTGCAATATATACTTTTTATAGTTTAAGTACTGATGAACAATGTTTTCCTATTAATTAATATTTATTATATATATATATATATATTAAACTGTAAAATATATAATATAATATATACTATTATAAAATAAAATTAAAAAACTTGATTTATAACATAACCTATTAGGAATAAATAAATATTACTATAATATAAATATTCAAATGAAAAATAAATGCTATTCAAATAATTCAATATAAATTCAATAATCAAATTACAAAATAAATATTACAACATATACACACATATTATTTACACACAAATCAAAAATAGTAATTAAAATTAATGATAAACAACATTATCCTACTAATTAATATTCAATTTAATTAAATATTAAAATACACACATAAATAAATAAATATATATATATTTAAAACCTTGTATAAAAAAAAATTGGTATTGGTATTAAAATTGAACATTGGATTGAATAATTCAATTGAGATCGTTCCCCTTTCGTTTATTCGCATCAGGTGGGTATCACGTTAGGTATACACTACTACCACCACTATCTATCTACCTACCTTTATTATACCTGTTGCCTTTCTTTCAATAAAGTAGTAGTATTAGTAGTAGTAGTAGTAGTAGTAGATTGGTGTTTGTTATTGAAGTTATTTCATCGCCTCAGGCCAGAACAAGGCGAGGCTCTCTTAACAAGTACGCAAGTTCTGTCCATGAACGATGACGGACAAACATAGTTTATGATTATGTTAGTTAACATACTAATGGAATTTCTATAAAACGTATTAGAAACATTTTGATCTAAGTAAAATTAACGAATAATTATTTACAACATTATTTAACGAAATCTTTTAACATGAACGTTTCATTTTGATTCAATTTTTTTGTTTATTTTTCTTTTAAATGTTTTAATTTAAGAAATTAATTTTTAATTGTTTATTAAAAATTATATCTAACGTTTGTGTGCGTGTGTTGATGAGAAAATATAAAATAATATTGAAATACGAATAATATTGTATTTTGTTTAAATAATAATTATTATATCTTTATATTGTCGTTAATTTATCGTTTTAAATTAAATACAATTTAATTATTATCAAATGTGTGTTGATTAACAAAATAAAATAATAAAAATAAGTAATATAAAATGATATAAAAATTTTTCTAAAATAATAACCAACTAAATATCATTGTAATTATTAATTTAATAATTTAATTAATAAATTAATAATTACTTTATATTTGTATTATACCATTATATTATTATAATATTTCGTTTGTTTGTATGTTGATAAGAAAGGAAGATAAAATAATAAAAACAAATTTATGAATATTAACCTTCTTTACCACGCTTACCACACTTGGGTCCAAGGGACCCAGACCTTTTTTTGCAACTTCAGTCATTTTTCTCAATTGTTCAACTTTGATAATTTTTTCAACATATTTAAATTTAATTTAAAGCTATAAAACCTATATAATATTTTTAAGTAAGTATTAAAGAAGTGTCAAAAAAAATGTTGAAGTAAATCTATGCAATAGTTTTTGTTTTATAACAATTTTTCTCACCCGGGTCCAAAAGACCCGGGTGTGGTAAGCGTGTTCCTCTAGGAAGAGTGGTAAGCAATGGTTAAAAAAGAAAATTGAAACAAATTTAAATTTCATTATTAATTTCACAAAATTTGAAACAAATTTAAACAATATTAAACAAAATTAAAACAATATTAAAAAAAATAATATTTTAATATTATTATATTTAATATATAAAAAATAAATTATATTAATAATTGAAAACCAATTAATATTATTAAATAATATTAAATATTAAATAATAATTATAAATATACCATTATTATAATTATATATATTATAATTATATTATTTATATTATAATTATAATTATACTCAATAAATAATATAATAATTAAAAACCAACTCTATATATCATTTATAATAATTAATATAAATAATAAAATATAAACAATACAAAAAATCAATTAATCAATATAATCTAATTACTTTCTTAACAAATAATAAATCAAACATTAACACGAATATGAAAATTAGTAATCCAATAAATGTTTGTGTTATACAACTCTTGTGGAATCCCTTTTATTCTTCCCTTTAAAAAATTGGGATGATTTCATCCCTCTGAAAGGTAACTGAGTAAAAGGGAGGAAGAGAGAGAAAGAGAGAGAGAGAGAGAGAGAGAGTAAAAAAAAAATAAAAAGAAATAGACTAATACGATAACCATAGATTAGATGTTAGATAAGCGGTTAACATAAAAGAAAAATCTTTTTAAAATAGGTTTGAAAGGCACTCAGTTAAAAACATAGTCCACTTCATTGAATTGTGCGACACCATGGGTGTCTTTTCTCCGTTTATGGGTTAGAACCTTTCCTTTTCTTTTTTCTCTTTTTTTTTCTTCTTCTACTTTTCGGAATCGAAGTGGGGATATATCTCTCAGGTTTGAAGGTTTCAAAAGGTGAGGTAAATGCCTGTGTCCTGTTAGTCGTCCCGTTAAAGTCTTCCGGGCTACGCGTTCATGGGGAAAACAAAAAATAGAAACGTCAAAAGTTCTTTTTTTTCACAAATTTCTTCTCATTTCTTTTTTTTTTTTTTTTTTTAATTTATGTTTAATTTTAATTTTAAATTAATATATATAAAAAAAAAAGAAAACACATTTTGAACATCAATTCGTTTCATTTCGTTTCGTTTCGTTTCGTTTCGTTTCAGTTTGTTTGTTTGTTTGTTTTCTAGTTAGTTTGGTTTAAAAAAAAAAAAAAATAATGAAGTTACGTCGTCAATGTAATAACACATTACTGTATAGATTTGTAAGTATAAATCTATATATATATATATATATATGTTGATGTGTGAATGTGTGTGTGTCTGTATATATTGGTTTATAAGTTGGTGACACATTAGTCACCTTGTTGTAATCATAGTGTGTGGTTGTATATGATATAAATAGATATTTAATTAACACCTTAGAAAAGATACAACTGTATTCAACGTAATTGTTATCTTGCATTTGGATTTTAACGTGTTACAAGTTTTAAATACAATCTTTTTATCTTTTTATATTGATTCATACTTATTTTTCGTTAATATTTTCTATTATTATTCTTATTATTATTATTATTATTAGAATGATCAAGTGTAAACAATTTTTGAACTGAATTCAAATAATGATACAGTTTAATTGTACCGATACTTCATTTAAATTGAAACTGTTAAATCAAATGAAACATGGTGATTTAAAAACAAATAAAAAAGATTAAATAATAATGGGTAATGTTTTATAATAAATAAACAATAAATTCTAACAATTTTTAAACTGAATTTAAATAATAATTAAGTTTAATTATACTGAAATACTTCATTTCAATTGAAACTGTTAAATCAAATGAATCAAAGTGATTTAAAACTAAACGAAAAGATTAAACAATAATTGATAGTGTTTTATAATAAAGAAAAATATAATATTTAATAAAGTGTAAACAATTTGTAAAAGTAAATTTAAAATATTGATCAAGTTTTACAATATACTGATATATTAATTTAATTTTAAATGAAACATTCAAATTAAAACTGGTTCAATAAAATTCAAATTAAACTGTTCAACAAATCGTATCTCTCATACGATGAAAAAAAAAGAAAAACAATATAAACAAAATAATTAATTTACTTTAATAGAAAAACAAATTATCAACTGTTAATATAAATTGTAAATTAAATATAATATTAAACACGATGATATTATTATGACAATTTAACCCCACATTAAATTCTGTTGAAGTAAATAAATAATACAATTATAATATTAATCTTAACGTTAGATTTACAAACTGATATTAATTTGACTAATTTCAAATTTTTTTTGGCTACATATATATATATATATATATATATATATATATATATATATATATATATATATATATATACTATATACATGTTTATAAATAAATAAAACTTCTATATTATTTTTTATTCTTTTAAAATATATCTTAATTTTTAATACCAAATCAGAAATGTTTATAAAGCAAACTTCTTCATTGAAACAATATTCGTAAATTTTTACAAAAAATATAAATAAAATAAACAAATATTATTAAAAATATATAAAAATAAAAATAAACAAATTATCTATAAATTTTGATTACATAAATAAATAATACAATCGTAATATTAATTTAACGTTAGATTTACAAACTGATATTAATTTGAGTAATTTCAAATATTTTTTGGTTACATATATTCAATATTATATATATATATATATAAATAAATAAAACTTAAATATTATTTTTTATTCTTTTAAAATATATACCATATAAATTAATACCATAATAAGAAATATTTTAATATCATAAATAAAAATATTTTGATAACATTTAATACCATAATTAGAAATATTTTAATACCATAATAAGAAATATTTAAAATCCACTTCTACATTCAAACAATATTCATACATTTTTACAAAAATATAATAAACGAAATCTCCATAAATCTAATATTAATAACTTTGAATGTTTATGATATATCATAAACATATAAATGATATCTATTTCTCTTATGAAAGTTGAGAAAACAACGAAAGCAACCAAAGAAGTAAAAGGTTTAAGACGAAATATAATTCAACAGTGTATGTATATATGTATATATATATCCTAAATTGAACTGAAATTTTCGTTCTTTTCGTTAACACGTATATCTCTTTCCCTTTCTCACATTATAATGTACTGACTCATGTTCATGAATATTCTTAATAATCTTAATCGAGCCTTATCGTCGTAATCAACGTGTTTCGTCTTTTCAAAACGTTGAAAAATATCATTCTAACTGATGGATCTTATTCTTTATCCTTTTATTTAACATTTCTTTACTTTCCAGTTCTATTTTTAATTTTATTTCTGTTTATCAACGTGTGTGTTGTTCATCAATGTGTGTTTTCTTCATAATCTTTCAAAACTTTGAATATTTTTCAAAGTTGGTGTCTTATTTTTTATACTTTTATTTAACATTTGTTAGCTTTCCAATTTTGTTTTTAGTTTTCTTTTTATTTTTGTTCATCAACGTGTGTTTTGTTCATCATCTTTCAAAACTTTGAAAAATATACTAACTGGTGTCTTATTCTTTATACATTCATTTAACATTTGTTTACTTTCCAGTTTTGTTTTTCGTTTTCTTTTTATTTTTGTTCATCAACGTGTGTTTTGTTCATCATCTTTCAAAACTTTAAAAAATATAATACAAACTGATGTCTTATTCTTGATCCTTTTATTTAACATTTGTTAGCTTTCCAATTTTGTTTTTAGTTTTATCCATCAATGTGTGTTTTGTTCATAAACGTGTGTTTTGTTCATAATCTTTCAAAACTTTAAAAAATATAATACAAACTGGTGTCTTATTCTTTATCTTTTCATTTAACATTTCTTTTCTTTCTAATTTCATTTTTGTTTTGATTTTTGTTCATCATCTTTTGAAACGTTAAAAAATGTAATACAAATTGGATTACATTTCTTCTTTATCATTAATCTTTTTCATTTAACTTTTCATTGTTTTCCAGTATTGTTCTTATTCTTGTTCATGTTTGACAGTTTCAATTGATTTATAATGCATTTATATAGATGAATGTAAAATAATGTATTTAATTAACGAATGTTTTTATTTAGAACACAATGACGTGCAGAAACGAGCTGACGATGATGAAGATGACGATGATGATCAGCTCCATGTTTATCATTGGAATTCTTCTTCTGGTTACTAAAATCAATTACACGGATGGCTGTAACGAAGCCATTTGTGCTAGCGTCGTTAGTAAATGCATGCTAACGCAAAGTTGCAAATGTGATCTTGTCACCTGTACTTGTTGCAAGGAGTGTTTCTCGTGTCTCAGTTATTTATACGACGAATGTTGTTCTTGCGTTGGTAAGTTTTTATAATAATCAAAAAACAAACAAATATAAATCAAATGTGATCGTTTAACTGTTAGGATGAATCAAAAGTACGTACTTTTATTGTTTATTGTTTCAAATAGTGCAATGTTTGTTTTGAAATCATTAAAATTACTTTATATGCAAGTGAAACGTTCATTTAAAAAACTGCACCATCTTCTTGGTTGACCATAATAATATAAAATACTAATACTAATACTATGAATTGGCAATGTACAAAAGTATTCAATCAAAAGTACGTACTATTATTGTTTATTGTTTTAAATAGTGCAATGTTTTGTTTAAAGTCAATAAAATTACTTTATATGCAAGTGAAATATTTGAACTACTATGTCGAGTGTGACTCGACATAAGTTTTATCTAAAAATATACCATACACTTCAAAATTACAAAATAGAACAATAATCTAAATAAAACAGATATTTAATTAAATTTGTTTCTATCTTTATATATTGAAATTGTGCGTGTGTTATATATTATTTAAATATTATTAAATTAAATTTCCCATAAAATATTTAAAAGCATTGATATCATTGCTGATAACAAAATTGAAATATAATTCAAATTGCAAATAACTATAATAAAAAACAAACGAACTTTTTGGTTCACTCTAACAACACAAAATCTAAAAATATTACTCATTACAAACTAACATATTTGAATTGTTTATTTTTTTGTTTTGTAAAATGTACTTTTGATAAAAATTAATTTTTAACCAAAAACTGTACAAAAAAAACTTTTGATTCATCCTAATAACAATAATAATAATAATACAACGATTGAAAATTCTTCCTATGTTAATTTTGTGTTTTTTTCTATTTCAAAAAAAAAAACAAAGATCTCTGCCCAAAACCGAACATCACGGACAACCCGTTGAGCAAAAAATCCCACGTGGAAGATTTCAGCGAACCGGTACCAGGTCTCTTCCAAGCACTCACAGCAGAACCGGATCCTCGCGGACGTTGGCTCACCTTTAGCTTCCCAGTCGATTTTGACATGGCCTTGTTTGCGCCAAAACAAGATAAAGAAATCAAATATCACATGCGTAAGTATAAAATTAATAAAATTAATATCATTTTCTATTCTTCTTATTTAAATATACCATTATACTCGAAAACTATTTGCAATTTTAATTAAAACACTAAACGTACTTCATGAAACATTAACTAACATTAATTAAATCAACAAATGACTGATTGTCAATTATTATTTTTCTGATAAATAATTTCTTATTAAATTATATTATATATATTATTTTTAATTAACCAAAAATTCATGATCAAAATAACAATTTTTTACAACTAGTTACGTTTAGTGTTAAAAACTAGAAACCCCCAGACCCTTAACCCCACCACAAGTATTACAATTATAAAAAAATACACTATAATACTATATATATATATAAATATGTGTTTGTTGTTTTACAGAAACTGCTGATGAAGTTGTGCATCCTTTAAAACCAAACATCATGACAGTAAATTGTACAGTCGTATTTATGGCACAATGCAACTCATGGAACAAATGTCGAGCTTCCTGTCAAAGTATGGGTGCAAACAGTTATAGGTGGTTCCACGATGGTTGTTGTGAGTGTATTGGTGATACGTGCATTAATTATGGTATCAATGAATCCAGGTGTATCCATTGTCCATTGGATAAAGAAGAGGATGATTTAAATGAACAATACGATGATTTTGGTCAGGACGAAGACGATACGGTTGAAGATGATATGGATTAATTCAAATCTTAAATATTAATATAGTGAATAATGTGTACAAACTATGCGAAAAACAATGGAGTTCGCTTTTAAGTGCAATTTTTTTTTCATCAATATTAATATTATCTCCTATAAATATCATTGTATTTGATCAATGATAAAATTTAATCTCACAAATGTGAAAACTTATAACAAGTTTAATCCTTATTTTAAAGGAACTTATCTTAGTGTCCAATAATTATCACTAGGATCAGAACATTTTAATTAAACCATGACAAACAACTAGATTATTTTATTTTAAGTATTTTAACGTGATCTTTTTAGCGTGTAAGAATTTCACGAAAATTGTCTTTTGTCCTATTTTATTTACCAAACCCCCACCCCCACCCCCTACCCCTATTTTTAAATTATTTTTTTAAGATAAATTTTTTAATGTCTTGTTTTAATTTAATTCAACGAAATACGACATCCATTTTTAAGAATCAAAATTCGTTGATATTTCAACTATCGAATAAAAAATAGAAGCATGAATTTTTAATATGCATTTTTTGTTTTGTTTGTTTAAATAAAACACTATCTTATTGTTTAATGGTCAAACATGTTCATGATTCGTCACTGTACATGACTGCAGCGACATAAACAACATACAAAGAAAAGATAATCATAAATCAATTGAAATATCTTGATGTGTAATATTAATTTATCTGATAATCCGAAATAGTATGTTTTACCTATTATTATTATTATTATTATTATTATTATTATTATATACTGTGCCATACAAATAAAAATTGTAAATATATACGTCAATATATATATATATATATATTATGTATTTTAAAATTTATTTTTTCTTTTCTTTCTATACCGACACACACATCTCATTTTCATTATTTTAGTTTATTTACTTTCCTCTTACTTTGTTTAAAGGTTTCACAATTTTATGATATGAAATAAATAATTGATTTATACTAATTTATTACATCATCATCATCATCATTATCATAATCATCGTACGAATGAATGAATTCGTGTTTCGTATTAATTACAAAATCATAATTAATTAACATAATCTACAATAACTCATTAATTCTCAATTAATTTCAATAAATTATGATATGTTTAGTTATTGCACTCAAATTTGTCTTTTCATTTAATTTGACGACGACAATAATATAATAAATATAATAATTATATTATTACAACAAAAATTTTACATTACACTTTTAAAACCTTTGTTTTTTTTTCTTTTTATTATAATTCCAATTAATTGGAACTCAATTTTTTTCTCTTCCTTTGGGAATATAAATATGAAAGAATAACGAATAACAATTTTACTTATATTTTTCTCCCTATTTGTTTCATTTTTTTTTTTTATAGACTCATAATCTATATGAGTCATTAAAAGTTAAAACACATATTTTTGTCATATTATGCTCATAAATATCAAACATGTAAATGTCACAAATGGAATTAGTAGAATCACTATGTGATTCTGTCAAAAATTTGTCAATTTTTAAGTCACTTCAAACTTTAATTCTCTGATCATTGAATTTAACTATAAATTTTTAATTAAAGTTTCCAAGAGAAAGAGAGACAAATAGAGTTTATAAGTGACTTATCACATTATAATTTATCATCACATATTAAATGATATAATAATAATAATTAGAAGCTAGAAAAAAAAAACATGAACACACACACATTGTTTTTAGGTCGGCGGATGTTCGTCTTGTACTTCACTGCTTTCTGGTAATTTTATGAAAGGTACGTCATTGCCACTCCACATACTATATAATTGAGACCTTGAACATTCCTAAAATAATACATACACAAATGTGTACCAATATTTTGAAATAAAAACAAAAGAAGTTCAATTATGATATTTTAAATCATTTAAATGCATACCCCACCACCACCAGCACTTTCAGAACCAGAACGACTATAAGCAGAAACACATGAATCTGTTGATGAACTACTCTTTCTTGATGGCATAGCTTCAGTTGTTCCTAAGAAGCAAACAATTATTTCTTTTCTTATTTTTTCACCTAACCTTAACACACATACAACTTACCAAGTTCATTTTCCCTGTGATCACTATTATGAGAATGAATGCTATCTTTGCTATCCCCATAACCACTACCACTAGCAACACTCTGCTCTGTGATAGGAAAAACAATCAATCAAATCTATCAAACTTAATACAAATGAGAACATCATTGACACAAATAAATTATACCTGAATCTCTGTGTTCACCACTGTGAACACTTTGATCGCTGTCACGATGACCAGATTGATCAGACTGATCACTTGAATGTGAATCATGTGGCCAACACCTAGGTGAACATACTCTGCGTGGTTCAGGCCAAACTGTTGCTGAATCGTAATTAGTTTCATAATTACATGTAGTTAAAGTCACACCAGGAATGTGCTGAGTCGTGTACACTGATAATTGATTCGTTGGCCTGATACCTAAAAAGTATACAAACATGACCTTTTTATTTCTAAATCAACGTAGTATTATGTGTTATCCTTGCATTAGTTTCTACCTGGTTTACAAGAAAGAAGTTGAATTGCTTCACGAAGACCATCCTGACTAGCCATAGTGGAAGCTTTCCACACTGAGTCAGGTGTTGTCGATCTACTACGGTCCTGATGGGGTACTTTCAGTCTTGATCTAACTTCTTGTCGTGGCCATTCAGTAACATGTCGACAATCCCATGGCATGGACCATCTTCTCATAGTATTTTCTGAAGATTCTCCAGACATGTCTGCTGCAGCAGTCTCAGACCACCTCCTCTGAACCTATACATATATATTATTCATGACATATATTTAATATATATGTATATGTATGTTAATCACCTGCAGAGGAAACAATGGATAAGGTAAAGGTGATCTGTGACAATTTTGTACAGACTGTTGTGTTGTAGAAGATGTTATTGGTGATCTGTATAACCTTTCGAAGCATTGTTGAAGGGCAGCGATATCACAGTCAGCACTACCACTTTGCGAACAAGAACATTCTGCCATTCCACCTATAATTAATTTATTATTAATATTTATAAAACAAATATATACAATTAAATAATTCATTATGCTTTTAATTCTTACCAAGGCATTCGCAACAGGCCACACAAAATTGGTATTGCAAGTTAATAAATGTTAACAAGTTGTCTTTTAGAATATCCTAAAATGTAAAATAGAACAGTCTCAATTAATAATAATTATTGATTTTATTTATAAACATAGAAAATAATGATAATACTGACATGTTTATCACCATCATTATTTCTTGCTTCGTGATCCTTCAATGCTGCAATAACATGATTCTTAACGGTGTTACTAGCAACGTTAGTTGCTCTTGATAATTCTTCCCAACCAACAAGACATTGCCCTGATAGACGATATTGAGCTACTGTATCGTGCACTGATAGAAGTGCTTGCAATGATTGTGCCAATTTAGTACCAGCTGTACAGAGATCATTAAGAGTCTATTTAAAAAGAAAATAGAATTAGTATGATTCTATGATCAATCATTTCTATTTATACTTATAATCAAATATAATTACCTGCAAATAAATAAGCCAATTGCCAAGACATTCGTTGACGTCCATTTGACCCTTGTTCATTTGATTATCGATGGTCTTTGACTCCAATCCACTCTCTGCCATATTTAGTATCACTCTCAAATATCTTGATGTCTCTTGAACATATTTAATTGACAAAAGTAAACATACATTTAGTTCTTTTTTTAATAATTCTTACTTATTTTTTATTAGACATATAAAAATGATATGTAAAATGTAATGCAGCGAAGATCAAATTGTATGCGAAGACCAAATTGAGTGCAAAGACCAAATTGTATGCGAATAAAATTGAAACATTACGAATACATATTACATGTATGTATGTAAATTTGTGTATATATATATATATATAAATAAAATAAAATATAATTATAAGTTTTTAAGTAATAATAATAAAAAAAATATAAACAAATGATAATAAGATTATTAAAATATTTAATAAAAAGAGAGAGATATGTATATATATATTATTCTTACATTATCCTTTGGTTTTACATAACTGAAGCAACGAATAACAAAACAATTGCAACATGTATGCCACATTTTTGATATTGTTCTAATAATCCAACTACCGGCGCCATCACGGATCCTTCTTCTTTATTGGAATACCTACAAATTGTAATATAACAAAGTAGATACAAATAAAACTATAGAAACACTTGTCTACACAAGTAGAATAGTTGCCGCATACGACATCTCTCATCGTTGATATTCAAACCATTGGCGACGTTCGAGAATAGAGATGGCGCTACATGTTCAATTGCGGGAACAATTACTTTAAAAAATAAATAAATTATTTATATTTTTTCACCTATACTTTCTCAATTTATTTAATTAATACTTAATATACTAATATTTAATAAAATTTAATAGTAAAAATACAAAATTTGAAACATTGATTTGAATTAAAAATCGATAAAATTCAAATCAACGATTTGAATATTATCAGAGGGGAAAAATTCAAAATGGCGTTGAATGAATTCAAAACAATTACTTTATAAAAAAATAAAAACATAAATTACCACGATAAAAAGACTTTTTAATGATAATAATTAATTAATGCGAATGATAATGATAAATATTAGAAAAATTATAAATTTATGAGAGATATTAAAAATAAAATTAATAATTAAAATAAATTGAAGATAATCAATGATGATGTAGTAGTATTAATTCAAAATTAATTCATTTAAAAAAAAAATAATAAAAATTCATGCTATTCGCGTGATTGTTGATAATAAATGTTAAGAAAAATGATAAAAATTCATAAATAATATTTTATTATTCATCAAATAATTAAACGATTCTCATTCGATACGATTCACCGGAAAGAAAGCGGTTAAAATAATAAAAAAAAAAAAAAAAAAAAATGTTTGCTTGCGTGTTAAGAATCCTCTCTCATTTAATCTGTTTAAAGTTTATTCGCACGGATAGATATAATTACGTTAATAATAAAAGATGAAAGAACTGATATTATTGTTTTATTTCTTCCTTTCTTCCTTCCTTTCTTTCTTTACTACGAATAAAATAAATAGGAAAAGGTACCTTTCTTCTATTCTCACTGAAGGTGAAATCAACTTAGTTGTTCGTCATAAAGTTTCATAGTGAAGAAAAAGAAGAAGAACAAAGATTAATTTAATAACGTTGCCATTTGAAGATTACATCAGAATTTTAAATACTTCAAGTTAATAAGCAAGCAAGATGAATGACGGTTAAAAGGACACATCAAAAATGTCAAAAGAACATTAAACAAAAAATAATGTCAAATAATTCGTTGAAATGTAAGTGAATTTTTGTTTAAAATTATTTTATCTGTTTGTTAAGAAGAATGTCAAGAAAATATCTTTTTTTTTTTTTTTTTAACAAAAAGAAAGCAAATCAAAGGATACGTTTAATGGTTGGTAATAAAAAAAAAAAAAAAAAACCCACGTGTTGAATTAAATCTGGAGAGATCGGTGTGATTAACCAAGCGCAACTTTTAAAATTCGAAATTGGCAAAGGCGTGACGTTAACAGTGAACTTACCAAGAGAAATAAATAAATAAATAAATAAATAAAAAGACAATAATAATCAATTTCCCGTTTCTAACACCATTTCTTTTTATCCTTGACAAACTAACCAACCTAAATAAATTCAAACAAAATCTTGTGTCTTAATTTTATTTATATTTTTTCCCCCTCCTTCTCTTTGTACAAACTAAAGATTAAAGAAAAAAAAAGATAGATATATATATAAATAAGTGAAAATAAAATAAGTAGAAGGAGAACCTTGTTCGGTCTAGGTGAAAGGTGCCTTTTAAGCGTGCGATGACGTCTCGTCGCGTCATTGGTCGATTGCAAAAAGAAAAGAAAAGAAAAAAAAAACAAACAAGAACAAAACTTGCTTCGCAACTATTGCTAAAGGTACGGGATAAACAAAAGGAGGTTAGAAATAGGAAAGAGAAAAAAAAATAAGAAAAAATAAGAAGTAATATAATAATCTATGAAACAATGTAAAAGGTGTATAAAAAAAAACACTAATTTTTTATATATATAAAAACCTAACCAATAAAGTCATTCGATACTATCAAAAACAAAGGAGAGACATATATGAACGAAAAAAGTCAAGAATGAGTGAGAGAAATAAGAAAAGAGTGGGAGTAAAAGAAAGGATTAGAGTGGGGGATGAAGTAAACGAAAAGAGCGGGAAAATTTAAATGTGACAGAAGAAATGAGAGTAGTTGGAGGGGGGGGGAAGGAATACATTATAATACCATCGATTGAAAAGACTAAAAGGGTATGAAGAGGGGAGGGGATGAATAAGAAGAGTGGTGTGGACTTAACGGTAAAGCCCAGTGGGTAACCTTATAGGTTAAACAACAACACCATCAGATTCCCCATGAAAGAAGAAAACTCATCGTTGTAACTGACCACCACAGATCCACCTTTTTTTTTTTTCTTTCGTTTTTTTTTCTTTTTCTTTTTCTTTTCACCGAGAGATCACGTCGCGAACTTCTGTGCACAACCAACTACTACTACTACTACTACTATTACTATTATTATTATTATTATTATTTTTATATGGTCAACGAAACATCACACGACCATCACATTTTGTTGACGAGAAAAGAAGAACATGTTTTATTCTCGTGTTTATAGACACGACGACTACTTCCTACTATCAGTCCCCCTCACCCACCTCCCCCACCTCCCTCCCGAACACCCTGTACTTACTGTTGGTGTATTTACACGCACGACAGATCTTAAACTTTTTGTTTTTTTTTTTTTTTTATTGTAAAACTATTTCTATATCGTGAAATCAACGTGCAACTTGTTTTTTTTTTTTTTTTAAAGGGGGTCGACAAAAACAATCTACATCTGTGTTTTGTTTTTTGTTTTTGTTTTTTTGTTTCTATTTTACAGGTGGTAATTTTGGATTGTTAGAAGAAATGTTCACATTGTTTTTCTGGGTATAATATTGTTAATAATATTTTTCTTTTCTTTTTTAGGTTAAAGTATTTCATATTTTATGTTTTATTATAATAACAACAACAACATAAAACAACATATAAAATATTTTAATATTGTTTTTTATTATAATTATTATATTATTTGTATTAAAATAAATTTATGTGATTTATGTTGTTTTAAGATATTTTGTTGAATTAAATATATATATATATTTAATTTTTATAATAATATAATAATAAATAATATTAATATAATAATAATTTGTGTAATATTATACAAATTATTATATATTATATTAAATATACAATATATAATATATAATAATTAATATATGTAATATTATATTAAAAATATAATATTACAAATATATATGTATAATAATATTAATATAATTAATATAATATAATTTTTAATAATATTTATTATATTTCTTGTTTCATAAAATAAGACAACTTAAAAAATTATAAGATTAATTATATATTTCTTAATTTTAAAAATATAACAGCTATATCGATATATGTCATAATTTATTAATAATTAAATATTTAAGATATTTTGTTGAATTAAATATATATATTTAATTTTTATAATAATATAATAATAAATAATATTAATATAATAATAATTCGTGTAATATAATACAAATTATTATATTAAATATATAATATTATATTAAATATATAATGTTAAATTAAAAATATAATATTACAAATATATGTATAATAATATTAATATAATTAATATAATATAATTTTTAATAATATATATTACATGTCTTGTTTCATAAAATTAGACAAATTCAAAAATTATAAGATTAATTATATATTTCTTAATTTTAAAAATACAATTAATATATCAATATATGTCATAATTTATTAATAATTAAATATTATAAAATAGTTAGTTGTGGATGTATAGATTGTACTCGACCTCGGATCCAGACGAGCTCTTTCAGCGAAACTCGCGCTGATATTACGCAAGAAAGCAGGTTCGATGAAATATCATGATCTTATTGCATTACTTATTTTTTTTTTTCTTTTTTTATCTTTTTTTTTTCTTCTCATTTTTTCTTTCCTTGAATCATTTCACATTTTGTTAAACCTTCGTAACATCTAACGTAGAAATCTTTTGAATTTTATTCAATTTTATTCAATGTTTTTTTTTTTTTTTTTGGTTTTTGCATTTAATTTCAATTTCTATTTTGAGATACAAAATTGACGTATCGATCGATAGAATTGTTTTTTGTTTTTGTTTTAGATTAACATTGCAATGAACTTGCCCTTATAAATTTCTTTTTTTTTTTATAATGACACCATAAATGTTACTGACATAGTTTGTACAAGCTAAGTTAATCATTTTTATTTCCACAATTGGTCAGTGTGTTAAATATGTGTGTGTGTGTGTTTTATTTTCTAGTTGTTTGATGTTGTTTGAATCGTATTGAACGATTGATACCATAATCGGTGAAAAATAAATAAATAAATAAATAAATAGGATTAAAAGATATATATATATACAAGACAGGGTGGTAGGAAGGTATAACAGTATCCTAGAGACAACTGGACCGGATCGAAAAATCACTACCAACGACCGATCGACCAACTTAAAGTGCATAAGTTAAAATTAAGAAAACCGGTTTACCTCGATATCGCGTGTCCTAGCTAAAATATATACATATATATATTTATATATATGTATATATATTTAGAAATGTAGTTCATTCGTGATCTACATCCCTATATTTCTTATATATATATATAGAAGATACCTAATTTTCTTTTTCTTTTTTGAAACTAGATAGCAATTAGTATTCCAGTTATACTTTTTAATATTCAACAAGAAGATTACTATCAACGTGCATTTGGAACAACGTGTCGTTTATTTAACTTTTTCTTCCGTAAATACAAAACCACATTGTGTTTATGTCACGCAAAAATTCGAAAGTGGTAGATAAGATTGTATACTTGTATACTATTGTTAATAATATTATACACCTAGAAAATATGTTAATGTTTACACTAACAATCCAAATTAACTTCTGCAAAATTAACTTGTGCAGAATTGAAAAGGAAACAATAGAAAAACACAAGAACCGAGTGTAAGTTAAGTACAAAGAGATAAGAGTTTAAGTTAAAATAATTATTATTTATAATTTAATCGTAATTATAATAAAACAATATTAAAAAATTAATATTGTTAATTAAATTGTAAATTTAATTTACGATATTAATAAATTTAAATAATAAATTTAATATTATATTAAATATATTATATTATATTAAATATCGTATATTATTTATTTATTATTATTATTATTATTATTATTATTATTGTTATTATTATATTATTTATTATATTATATATTTATATATTATATTATTTATTTATTATATTACGTAATAATATTTATTAAATATATATGTATATTAATAAATTCAACAAAATATTCTTAAAACCCCATAAACCAAATAAATTTATTTTAGTGCAAAATAATAATTATAACTAAGCAACATTAAAACTATTTCATATATATATATATATATATATATATATATATATAATATTATAACTATTATTAATATTTATTTTTATCCTGATATTTTATTGCACAAAATTACGAAAAACTATTTTTATTTATAAATATTAATATTTATCTATATATAAAATTGTAGAAAAAAGTCTTACGTTTAAAATATTATTAATTAAAATAATTATTAACAATTATATTATTAATTATTTTAAATATCATTCACATCTTTCAATTTTAATTAAAATAATCAACAAAATAATGTATATATATATCAAAATTATAAATGATATTATCAATATTATTCAAACGATTAAATTATACACAAAATGAGTCTTATTATAAACAAATGTAATAAATAATATATAAATTAAATGTTAACTTATGTTAGAAGAATATTATAAAATTGTTAAGCAAACGACCGACAAGGTATGAGAAGACTTTGAGAGTTGGCGCATACACCACACGGGACTTTCATTAGGTCGTGGGGACGAAGAAAAGGAGATGGAGAAGGGGTGTGGTGGAGAGGGGAGGGCTGCGGGGCCTCGGGGCCCCGGACACATTCGACGGTCGACCAGTGAAGGGAACGGATCGTCACTAAACGGGGATACAACTTCTACGTGTCGTGTTAAAAATTAAACTTTCCTATATATATATATATAAATATATAAATAAATATAAATATAGTGTTTTGTTTAAGACATTTATTGAAATAAACAAAAAAAAAATTAAAACACACCCAATAAATTTTGAACAACCACCTGTTAGTTTTTGTAAGACATTTGTTGAGTCCCTGGAAAATTAAAAAAAAAAAACATCCTGCAAGTGAATAAATGAATTAAATTAAATTGAATAAAAGTATTTAAACAAAATACCCGCGCTTTCGTACGAATTAGAGCGTACAGGGTGGTAGTGGTGGTTTAGGTTGGTGTGTGTTACCACGATACGCTCGAGAAATAATAAAAGGGAAACGGTGAAGTTGTTGTTGTTGTTGTTGTTGATGAAGATGAAGATTTAATTACAAGTAAAGAGAAGGGAAAGATCATGAAAAAGGGTCTCATTGATATAATCATTTTCTAATTTCGTTTAAAAGATACATTTCATCGTGACAGATGGTGAGAATATTAAACCAAAATAATAAATAATTAATTAATTATTTTTCTTCGAATTAATTAAATCTACGAATTACGAGATTAGAGAACATCTGTTCAAGTTGCAAAAAACAACAAAGAAAGAAACTATTATAAGAATACGGTGATTTCAATGCTTGAAAGGTGGTAAAAATAAATTATATTTTTGTATAAATAATTTCTCGTAAATTTGTGAAATAATAATACGAAACGGTAAATAATAGTGGTGACATATTTAATTTAAAAAAAATAATAAAGTGCGTACAAGATAAAAATAAAAATAAAAATAATCTAAAAAAATAAAGGATCGTAGAATAAATTATTTTAAAAAATTGTTAATTAATAAATTTATTTATATATTTATTAATAAATATTAATTGGTATTTATTATTATTCTTAAAGAAGAAACATTTTCTTAACGAATCCTTTCTTGGATACGTCACTGTATGTGTGTGTGTGTGTGTAAGTGTCTTTATTGGATGTGTATATGTGTGGATTGCTCAGAAACTTCTCGTGAAAGTTTTCCGTGCTACTACAACACAACATCGGTGTGATATATAACTACTATTACAAACCAACCCAAGTGTTTCAAAGGCAGCACATACTTAAAAAACACAAATAACTGGATAAATCGTGAATCCTGATTTGTTGGATTTGACATAAGTTGTTGAGGCAGGTGCCAGGAAAATCGTCAATGCAGATCCTGCAAAATTATTGACGGTGGAGAGAATGATCTTGGCGTTCGTGATCCTTTTACCCCTTGTGGGAATAGTCACTGCTCAAGGCACGTATGTTTTTATTGTTTAACGTTATTTCTACTTTTTTTTTTTTAATATTTTTTTTCTAGACTGTATACTAACATATGTATCATATATATGCATGTAAATATATGCATGAGTATATGATATGTATATATGATGCATAAGATGTATAACTTGTTCAAGGGAAACAAATTTTAATTTGATGATCTCATTTTTAATCATTTTTTATCATTTTTAATACTTTTTGTTTTTTTAAATAAATAATATAGACGTATGATTTATTGTTTCTGTATTTTATAAGTAACATATTATATGTATTTATACAGTATTTACAGTATGTATAATTCGTTCAAAGGGAAACTAATTCAAATTTGATGATCTCATATTTATCATGTTAATTATTTTTGATACTTTTTTTCTAAATAAATAATTTATTATATATTCGTAAAAATGAACTTTGGATTTAAATTTGATTGTAGAAAGAGATAATGAATAATGAATAATAATAATAATAATAATATGATTATTAGTATCAAAAATTTTGGTCAGTTTCATTCTTCTTCTATTTCTTCTTCTTTTTCTTTATTTTTCATTTCAATGAAACACCTTTTGGTGTATTATCATTAACAATCGATCTCGACAAAATGCAAATGAAAAAAGCAAGGGTGCGTGGATCCTGTTGTTCTTTCAATCCGTTCGTTCGATCGTATCTATTCGATAGTTTGCAATAACAAAAAAAAAATAAAACAAAATAATGAAAAGATAAATAGCACTATTTGATAGTTTGCAATAAACAAAAAAAAAAGAAGAAATAAAATATAATGAAATGATAAATAGCAATAATATTCCATAGTTTGCAGAAAAAAAATAATGAAAAGAATAATCGCAACAAGTAGAAATAATTTTTGACAGACATATTTATTTTAAATTTGAAAAAATTATGATACCATTTACTATGACGAATATTTTATTCGTCCTGGTCGTCCCTGGCAAATGAAATGAAGAAAGGAAGTGTGCTGTATAGTAAACGAATAATAATAAAACGCACAGGTATATCTGCCACCTACTCCGTTCACGTCCTCGCTTGATTTTCTGGTGTCTCGAGGTCACCCGGTATATATCCGCTTATAAATAAAATTCTGATCACTCCTCCTCTCTCTCCTTTCTCTCTCTCCCTCTCTTTCTTTCTAATTTGTTTTTTTCTTCACTATTCTATCCCCGAAATAAAAATAATAATAATAATAATATCAAAAATTTAATATGAAGAAATAAATAAGAGATTTCTCATGAGTCAAGTGAGTGATTCTTTCTAAGAAAAATTTCGTATGAAATAAAAGTTCGATTACTTTTTTATTTTTATATTGACCTACTTCACGATAGGACAGAAGGACAGGAAATAAGGTTGAATGAAGGGTTGAACCCTTCGTTCGTACCGGTTTTTTCATCGAAACTTGAACCCAACGTATACTTTGGCTTATTCATAAATAATAAATAACTATATAAATCTATAATTTAGTAAATAATAATTAGTAATATATTAATTATCATAAGTAATATAATATAGTATCATCTACTATAATATATAATCTAGTATATAATATAATAGTATAGTATTATATACTATAATATATAATCTTAATCTCTCAATGTATACTTTGACTTATTCATAAATAATAAATATATTAATATATACTATATTAATCTATAATTTAGTAATTAATAATAAGCAATATATTAATTATAGTAAGTAATAATATATATAATATAATATACTTAATCTCAATATATACGTTGACTTATTTTCTCATAAATAATAAATAATTAATATATACTATATCAATCTATAATTTAGTAATTAATAATATATATATATATAATATAGTATATATTATTTATAATAATAATACTATATACTACTATACTTATATATTACTATACTACTACTATAATTATATATATTATTATAAATAAGTAAGTTTAATATAGTATAGTATTATATATTATAATTTTAATCTCAATAATATATACGTTGACTTATATAATTTCTTACTTATTCATATATAATAAATATATTAATATATACTATATATAATCTATAATTTACTATATTATTTATTTATTTTGATATTTTAATTAATTATAATTTATTAATATTTATATATAATAATTAATATAATATTAATATTAATTATATATATGTGGGATTTGTGAAAAAAATTAGATCGCTGACCGCGGGGACTCGAACCACGGATCTTTCGTTTACCGGGTTAATCGAACCGATTATCTTCCGCTTTAACCAATTGAGCTATCCAGAGCTCTCTATAATTTACAAATTAATAGTAAGTAATATATTAATTATAGTATAAGTAATAATATATATAATATAGTATATATTATTTATAATAATACTACTATATACTACTATACTTATATATTACTATACTACGACTATAATTATATATATTATTATAAATAAGTAAGTATATTATATAGTATAGTATCATATACTATAATATATAATCTAGTATGTAATATAGTAATATATAATATAGTATAGTATCATATATTAAATATACAATCATATACTATACTATACAGAATTATATGTGTCCATAATTATGAAAGTTGTATAAATCAAAATTACTAAAACAAACTATAATAATTTACCAATTATTTCATTCACAACATTATTTCTAAATTAAATTAATTCAATATAATTTTCATCATATTTTCAAAAATAAATTGTTAAATAATATTTGTTATTTCAATATTATAATACAATTCATTTATAATGTTTAAATGTAATACTTTCTTAAATCTAATCTCAAGACAAGAGATACATGAATTAGATTAGTTAGACAACGTTCATAATTTATATACATTTATACTGAATGTACATACATTTTTATTAATTGAATGATAATTTTATTTGATTATTAACAATTTATAAAATTGATCAAGTTTAATAGTTTAATCAATGTTTCTATTTAAATGTTTGTATGTAGGAGGTGTAATAACATATATCTATTTGAAATGCAAAGTTCCAAATATAGATGAACACAAAATCGTTGTGTGTTGTAGGTTGTAAAACTCGTAACAACCGGTAGTAAAACGTAAAACTCTTTTACATTTGGTTATACATACCTTGTTTGAGTCACGCAACGAGACGGTTCAATTCTTTAAAAGTAAAATCAAGAAAAAGAAAAAGAAGAAGAGGAAGAAGAAATAGAAAAAGAAGAATAAGAATACATAAATGTAATCTTTAAATCTTACATGAAATCTTGTTGTAATAAAAGTAAAAATATATATATATGATGTAATTGTTACATTTTAAGAAATCAAAACAATATAAAAAACAAAAGAAAAATAAAAGAATAATAAAATCAGAAGAAAAACAAAAAACAAGAATAATTTTCAAAATAAATTAATAATAATATTACATGTGTGTGTTAATGATATATATAAAATAATTAACACAATTTGTATAGAAACAACAACGTTTAAATTCATTAAATTCTTCTTTGTCTTCTTCTTCATTTTTCTTCTTTTTTTTAGAAGATCTTTATTGGATTGGTGAAATACAAAAAAGTACTCAACAAAAATTATTGATTCGTGAAAGTAACGAAATTGGCAATAATCCAATGCAAAAGACATTATTTACAATTCCACGATTTATTTCCAACTTTCATCGAAAGTTATACGTACTGTAATCATTTTGAAAAAGGTCTCCCCTCACAGTGGCACGACTTCTAATCTGTGATCAAGTTTAACCATATTGGAGTATAGTATCAAGCATAATTTATATATATATATATATATATATATATATATATATTCAGTATATAGTTTTGGTTTCCCATAGAATTACACAATGATCATTTATAATGGTAACTGCCCCTAGTACTTTCTACGTTTTCTAGAAAAGGTGGTTGCTTTTTAACATGCAAGCATACATGCAAGCATACATGCAAACATACTTACATGCATAAGTGCATGCATGCATGAAACTTAATGTACTCTTATTTAATTAAATCATAATATGTATATATGTATATATATCATAGAGTGTATACATTTAAAATCATGTTGCTGTAAATAAACATTGATTTAAAAAAAAATTAGGTCAATTTATATATACAGGAATAAATTGTAAATATTAATAATGCATACAATTTTATTCATACAATTTTATGCACATTAATATGAACTAATTCATATTATAATATTTACAAAATTTTAAATGATAATTGAATTGCATTTTGTTATAAGTTATAGTTTTACAATTCTTTCATTTATGATAATTAGGTACAAACTATTGCAATCATTCATATGTACAATATATATATATATATATATATATATATATAGGGTTTTCTTCTTTTAATTTCAAATAATATGATGAGAAATAATTCATAAATTTTATTACTTGTAAACTATTTTTATAATTATGATCACAGATATGAATTTAAGGTCTTAAAATAAACTATAATTTTTCTTTTACAGTAATACTTGTAAATGTTTGTTTTAAAAAAATATATATTTATTATTATAATTTTCTAAAATTTATTTAATAATATAATATCTAAATAATTCTAAAGTATTATTAGGTATATTATTTAAAAAATAATTACAATTATATATATTACATATATATTAATCTAAATGAGATTACATAACCTTTAAATTTGGAAAATACAAAATATTTTAATGT
Organism: Polistes dominula; assembly: GCF_049000335.1. NCBI lineage: Eukaryota > Metazoa > Arthropoda > Insecta > Hymenoptera > Vespidae > Polistes > Polistes dominula. Next base: position 1,700,417 of record NW_028301111.1, on the reverse strand, counting down.
TATTCATTCCTAAAATTTTAGAAAAATAAAATATAAATTGAAATAAAAAATATGTTTGTATGAATTTTCAACATTCATATCATTCATATGTTACTCTAAATGTGATTAAATTCATTTTAAATTTTGAAATTTGTCATTTATTCCTAACATTTTCATAAAATTAAAAATGAAATATCAATTGAAATAAATTTATGTTTGTATTAGTTATATTACTTAAAAAATACTAGAAGTAATTCAAATTAATCCTGGAACATGTCTTGTGCATACATGTATAATAATTCAAATGTAAATTCAATACAAATGTAAATTAAAATAGAATAAAAAAAAAAAAATAAAAAAATGATAAGAAAAATCGTGCTTTCGCACGGTTAGGTTAGGTATCGTTGTGATCGAGTCCGAACGTTTCGAATTACGAGGGCGTCGAGGTCAACATGAAAGATTGGCCTTTCTCGATTCCTTAGGATAAATTCTTTCATACTACTCCCTATTTTATAACAATGTAATTATTTATTCATCATGAATAAAGGAAATAAAGGAAAACAAAAAGAAAATGCTAAAAGAAATCTTGTGAAAAGTTTAAAGATTCTAATACATTGTAAAATATACAAAATTAGGTGTAAAAGTATAAATTCAGCTATTTATTTTGAAAATGGCCTCCAAGTTAATTTTCGCAAAAAAATAATTAATTTAAATATCATAATAGGTTATATTTTTATATGATCGTTTCATTATTTAAATAAATTGGTAATTTGTTATTAATATATTTAAAATCATGAAGATTTTGTAACACAAAAATTTGTTAATTAATGAAGTGTAAAAGTTAACATTTAGAAAGTGGTGTAAATTCAATCATAGCAATCAAAAATATATTATTTCTTAAATAAAGTTAATTATATTAATTAGTATGATAAATTTAACACTTTTAGAAACCAAAAAACATTATTTTACTATATGTCATCAGTTATCTATATTTTTATTAAAAAATAACTGCAATTATTGCATATATTATTCTAAACAAGATTACATAACCTTTAAATCTTCAAAATACAGAATATTTCAATGTTATTCATTCTGAACATTTTTCTAAAATTAAAAATAAAATATTAATTGTAATAAACATTATGTTCGTATTAATTATTTATTTAATAATTTAATATTGAAATATAATTCTAAAGTATTATCAAATATTGGGATCTCTAGCACTTGAATACGCTATCTGGTGGCTAAATTCAAAATTAAAATAGATAGGTCGAATTGCTACATCACGTAAGATCTCTAGCACTTGAATACGCTATCTGGTGGCTAAATTCAAAATTAGAATAGATAGGTCGAATTGCTACACCACACCCCTGCCAAAAATCCCAATATTTTTAAAAAAAATAATTGCAAATTATTGCATAAATTATTCTAAACGAGATTACATAACCTTTAAATCAAAAATACATTTAATTCAACATAAACAATGCTGCACAATATTTCAATTCAAACCTACATGAACTTAAGCCAATTTCAAAATAAGTGGCTCAATTCACACTTTACAAGCTTCTCTGAAAAAAAAAAATTGAATCAAAAAAAATGTTAGAAAAGAAACAATGAAATATGGAAAACAAATAGTAGAAAAACAAAAAAAAAATGAAAGAAAAACACGAGTGACGTTGGCTGAGACAGCAGTAACATTTAACCGGGCAAAATGCAATCATAGAATGTGAAACTCGTAAGAAGAACGTGCACGCGTGTTATGGGCGTGCACCTTCTACTACTCTACTAATCTATCTAATAATAACAATAATAATAATAATATATATACATATACATATACATATATAACGTTGAAGTGAAATTCAGATCAAACTCGAGGAATTATCGTACCTTTTTTTATTCCCCATAACCTACTATAGTCAATGCAATTGAGTTGTTGCTATTTAAAAACCAAAAAAAAAAAAACAAAAACAAAAACAAAGGTGGAGTAGATGATATCCTTGAAACTTGATAATTAATAATGAAACGAGAAATTTTCAAGTTTTATTTTATCTAGAAATTTATCTAGAAATAATTCTAGAACAATTCTATTATTCTATTATGTTTTTTAAGGTTATGAGGAAGTGGGGGGAGGAAGGGAAGATATTTAATGTTTTTATATTTATATTATTTTATATTTTATATTTAATATTATTTAAATTTAATATTTAAGGATTACGTTGTTTATAATAAAAGAAAAACCATCGAAAGTGAACTTTATTGCTTTCTGAGACACTGAATGGCATCTTTTGAAGAAAACCGGTTGATATTCTTTTCTTTTTTTTTTTTTTTAAGTATACATAAAACTTTCTTTTTGATCATTTGGAAAGAACCTGGTATCATTTTTATTCGATTATAATCAAAAAATCTTTAGTTAAAATATCTTACATTAATTTTATTATTTTAAATATAAAAAAGAAATATATAATAAAAAATTGGGAAAATTTTTGTACAAAAATTCAAATCAATGAAAATGAATTATTTACAACAATATATATAACAATTATAATTGTTTAATATTTTTAACTGTATATAATAATAAGTATTGTATAATGATACACAAAGTAAGGTTAAAGTATCTTCTTGTTTGCAGTCATTCAAATCAATGAGAAATCTTGAATTACTTCAAACAACATATAATAATTAATATTAGTTGATATTTCTAATTGCAAATAGTAATAACAAGTGTTATTTGTTATTTTTAACTGTATATAATAATAAGTGTTGTATAATTATACAAAAAAAAGTAAGATTAAAGTATCTTCTTGTTTGCAGTCATTCAAATCTATGAGAAATCTTGAATTACTTCAAACAATATATAATAATTAATATTAGTTGATATTTCTAATTGCATATAGTAATAACAAGTGTTATTTGTTATTTTTAACTGTATATAATAATAAGTGTTGTATAATTATACAAAAAAAGTAAGATTAAAGTATCTTCTTGTTTGCAGTCATTTAAATCAATGAAAAACCTTAAATTATTTACAATATATAAAACAATTAATATTATTTGATATTTTTAATTATATATAATAATAATTAATATTATTTAATATTCATAATTATATATAATAGTAATCAATATTGTATATATAATGATACACAAAAGTAAGTTTAAAGTATCTTCTTGTTTACAGTCATTCAAATCAATGAGAAATCTTGAATTATTTAAAACAATATATAATAATTAATATTAGTTGATATTTTTAATTGCATATAGTAATAATAAGTGTTACTTAATATTTTTAATTATATATAATAATAATTATTGTATAATGATATACAAAAGTAAGGTTAAAGTATCTTCTTGTTTGCAGATATTCAAATCAATGAAAAACCTTGAATTATTTACCATATATAAAACAATGAATATTATTGAATATTTTTAACTGTATATAATAATAATACTAATAAGTGTTGTATAATGATACAAAAAAATAAGGTTAAAGTATCTTCTAGTTTGTATCAAGTTTCCTAATACCCCATTATATCTCAAGTAGTTACTATTTCATAGTAAATATATATATATATATGTATGTATAGAACATACGTCAAGTTTCTGACTTACGACACCTTTTTTTTTTCTTTACACCTAGCTTGACACACGTTCTCAAGTAAGAAAGTAAGAAAAGAAAAAAAAAAGAAAGAATGAAAGAAAGAGACCTTATGCATGTGTGTTTGCTATTTGCTTTGGCTGCAGGTCGATCCGGTTTTGAGTTTCGAAAAGTAAAAACAACCTTTTTCAAAGGAAATAACATAATAACAATAGTCTATGGTTTTTCCTAGTCTGACAGTTTCGTAGTAGGAAGCACGTGACTAGAAAATAAAAATTCAAATAGAAAACCTGTTATTTCTTTTTTTTTCCCCCCAATGAATAATATATAACATGTACATATTCTATACAGAGAGAAATAAAAAAAAAAAGGAAGAAATTAAAAATTACAAATGAGTTGTTTGTTGAACTATTAAAATAACAAAAAGATAAAAAAAAGAAAACCAATAAATTTCTAAATAATATTTCTAAATAAAATTTTATAATATTATATATATAATAAAATAAAATAAAATATATATTATTATTAAATATAATATTATATATAAATATTATATAATATAAAATATAATATATATGTATCTACAATATATAATTTATAACATAAATATATTACACACACACACAAATTAATTGTTTGTTGATGAACGATTACAATAACAAAAATAAAAAGATAAATTTCTAAATAATATTTCTAAATAAAATTCTATAATATTATATAAAATCAAATAATATATTATATAAATATTCTATAATACAAAATATAATATATCTATAATATATAAAATATAAATATATATATATCACAAACGAGTTGTTTGTTGTTGAACAATTAAAAGAACAAAAAGAAAAATAAATACAAAAATAACTACTTAAATTAACTTTAATTGATTGTACAAATTAATCAAATGATATAAATCAATAGAACAAAATGAATCGTGTGAGAATATCGAGTTCATTGAAATCTAAGCATACATTTAACGTAATGCACATATTTATACATGCATATATACATAATATATATATTTATATATATATTAGAATAATTATAGAAATGATTAGCGAGTTATCTGTTAAGTTCTATCGACTGTAACGAATTAAACTCTTCTGTTATGTCAGTGTATCTACCTCAATGACTTCTTCTTTTTCTTTTTCTTCTTCCTATCTCTTTCTTACTCTTACAATTGATCACAGAAAAAGACACGCCTACTTTCTAACTTCCTCAATGATCTTTCCTTGATACATACATACCAACATATACACATACAAGCTCACATACATAAATACATACATAGAAACTTAATATGTAATACATAGATACATATTTACATACATATCTAAAAATACATATTATACATTCATATATGTATATAAGTAGATATGTATATAGATACATACATACGTATATATCTATGTATATTTTACATACTTGCTAAAGCTATTCAACTTATATACAATTTGATTATATACACCCACGCTATTGGCCAACAAACACGCCCGCGGATTTATGCACTGTGCATATTACAAAATATTTTCCATCTGCCACACGCTAAGATATCTTCATTAATTATAGATAAGAACTTTATAATCTTAAGATAACAATGTTACCAAAAAAAAGAAACAACAATTTCTATTTATGGTTAGTATTTATACAATGAATGATCAATAATAATGCATATGCATTTTTTGCTTAATATGAATAATTATTTGTAAATATTTTAAACAAATGATCAAATTAAAATATCTTATTAAACTGTTAGACTTTTCATTTAATTACAATAGTTACAAGATCAAAAAGATAATAAAATAATTTCAAGAAAAAATATTAAATGTATTTTCATTAATACTAATTAATCAATCAATCAAATTATTACTCCTACTACTACTAATTATAATAACAATAATAATAAAAATGATAATATATATATTTTTAATAATATTGTTTCTTTAATGGTAGAAAAACCAGTTAAAAGCTGTGATTGTGAAAGAAAAAAAAATAATAATAATAATAGTAAAAATACTGTAGAATTTAGGGTATCTACGAAAGAATTCTATTGGAATTGTATTGTAGTATAACATAGTGCGTGTCTTGGAATACAGCAGTGTGTAAATACCTGATACCAAGTAAACGCCATCGAATACCGTTATTTTGGCTTTGAGGTTTTATTACCGAGTGACCCAGACCCGTGAGACGAAGAACGAATGCCAAAGACCCCACGAACCTTCTGTAAACGAGAAGACACCACACTACCACCACCATCATCATCATCACCATGTGGTCTACGTGAAAAACATCAACCGGTTCTTTTTTCTCCTTCTATTTTTCTTTTTTCTCGTAACTCACCAAACATCATTTTTCTTTGAAATTTATCTTCAATAGGATCATAAATCAAATTAATAAAGTATACATTAAGTTATTTACAAATAATTATTCCACTTATTTTCTAATAAATACTCTTATTTTAAATGTACATTGATTTTTTGTTTTTCTTAACAAATATTTAATTAATTATATTATTATTATTGAAACAGTACAATTTAATTTAAAATGTGATAATAAAAAATACGATAATTAAAAATTAGTAATATTTTGTATATATATATATATATATATAGTTTGTTTTGTTAATTATTTTCTTGATTTAATTTATGAAATATATTTAATATAATATTAGTAGTTATTTTTAATTATTAAAAGACTACACAATTAATTTTAAATATTGCAATAAATAATTATTTAAATATTTATTGACATTTTATACATATATATATATATATATATATATATATATATATAAATTGTATTTTGTTTTTTTCAATACTTCTTTGATATAATACATGAAATATACTTCACATAGACTATTATTAATTATTTTTAATTATTAAAAGACTACACAATTAATTTTACATATTGCAAATAAATAATTATTTAAATATATTTATTGACATTTTATATAATTTATATATTTTGTTTTGCTAACTACTTTTTTTTTATATAACCTATGAAATATTATTCATATAATATTATTATTTATTTTTAATTATTTAAAGATTTTAAATATTAATTATATGACGAAATTAATTTTAAATATTGTAATAAATAATTATTTAAATATATTTATTGACATTTTATATAATTTATATATTTTGTTTTGTTAACTACTTTTTTTTTTTTATATATAACCTATGAAATATTATTCATATAATATTATTATTTATTTTTAATTATTTAAAGATTTTAAATATTAATTATATGACGAAATTAATTTTAAATATTGTAATAAATAATTATTTACAAATTTATTGTGATATTTTATATATATATATATATATAAATTGTATTTTGTTTTCTTCAATACTTCTTTGATATAATGCATGAAATATACTTCACATAAACTATTATTATTTATTTTTAATTATTAAAAGACTACAATTCATTCTAAATACCATAACAATAAATAATTATATAAAATTTTTATTGACATTTTCTATATATATATATATAATACACACTTTATATATATATATACAATTATTTATTTTTCTCAAAACTTTCACAATATACTATGTGAAACATATTTCATATAACAACACATATATTGTTATTTATTATAAAAATTTCTTTTTCTTTCTTTTTTTTTTTTTCTACGTGAAATTTGAAATGCTTCTTTTAAACAACCATTTATAAGAAGAAGAATGTATTAATTAAATTGTTCACACGCGCAGGAAAAGTCTAACACAATTATATATATACAGTCTCTTATTGTCGTTATGAGAAATAGAATAATATTCTTCTGTAAAATTGAAGTCCCGGTCCAAGGAATAACGGATGCTTTCACCCTGAAGATGTTAGGCTCGTGAGAGCGATAAACTTCAACATTAAATGATTAAAAAGAAAGAAAACATTGAGTATCTCATTTCCACAATGAAAGTTTTATCTTCATTCATTCAAATTTCTAATCAACATTATAACAATAACACATATTATTTATTTATACATGCATATGTTATTTCAATTGAATTGCAATACAACACCATCTATTGCAAAATTACAGTATTTAAAGATTTAGATAACCTTTAAATAATAATTCTTTAAATTAGCTATAAGAAATAGAAAATAATCGCGATAAAAACTATCCTATATTCTAAGTTGAACAAAATCACACAAAAATATAATAAAAATTCATTAAAATTGATACAGTCATTTTGGAATTATTAATGGACAAACATTGTTACACTACATTTTTATATATAAAGATATATGTCTATTATTTCGTTAGGAATAAACAATTATTTAAAATAAATATTTTATAATGTAACATTTTACATTTATAACAATATTGTCATTTGCTTGTAATAACAAAGTATGATATATATTCTTTTTGAAAAAAAAATTCTTAAACACAAAAAAAGAAAATACAATAATATTATATTAAATTAAAAAAAAAAGGATAGAAATTTAATAAATCTCACGAGTGAAACTATTAAAAAATAAAAAAATAAAAACTAAACCTAAATAAATAAATCTAGAATTTACCACGATCTCTCTTGATGATTTTCAATTCTTACAATTAAATTCTTCAAAAATTTCACATTTGAACATCCATTTAAAGTGAATCGACTGTTGGTATACAGTCGAATGAAAATTGTGTTACCCAAATTTGGTCTTATTACCAACTTGACTCTTAACTCTTTAACTATTTTTCTAACGTTTTCTCATTTAGTTCTTTCTCAATGAGAGAAAAAGGAAATACAGAGAGAGAGAGAGAGAGAGAGAAAGAAAGATTGGCCAGAAAAAAAAAGGAAAAACCTAAGAGAAGAATTTCACATTGCCATATATATATATATATGTATATGTATTTATGTTTCCTTGAGTATACACATACATATATATATATATACATATGTATATGTGCATCGTAAAAACGTAAACAGAAGTATACCTCTCCTGTGAATTAGAGACTAATCTAGTGACACGTGCTAGGTTTTTTTTATTATCGTTTATTTCATTCTAAACTAAAAGTGTATATGTATAGCTATAGTTGAACTTTCCCTTAGAAAGAAACAAATTTCTTAATCCTTGACATATAAGGTTCTCATTTATCCTCCCAAAAAGATATCATTTTTCCACGACTAGTATTTTTTTAATTATGTCAACTTAGGGACACTTTTTTTGTTTGACAAACATAGTTAATACATTACTAAGAATATATATATACAGTAAAGAACATAACTGAACCAATAACCATTTGTTTTGTGTAAATCTTTATTTATTACTAAGAAAATGTAAATGAATATTAAAAAATGAACATTATAGTAAGTTATATATATATATGATGAGATATAACATGATTAATTTATCTAATAAATCCTTTTTTTGTTGTAGTTTTACTATTTTTCTTTTATTTTTATTTTATATTAAATTCTAAAGAGACTAGTAATGTTTTATACTGGATACTAAAGCCTAGTAATGTTTTACATTTGATACTAAAAATCACAATATTTTGAAAACTGTACATAATTGTAGAGAGCTCGTTTTCTGTAAAGCTGTACATTACATTCTAAGATCTAGTAATGTTTTACATTTGATCCCAAAGTTTAGTAATATTTTACATTTGATATTAAAGTCTAGTAATGTTTGATATTAGGTTCTACAGTTCATAATATTTTTAGAAAACTTTAAATAATTGTAGATAAATCATTTTCTGTAAAATTTTACATTAGATCTTAAAGACTAGTAATGTTCTACATCAGATGCTAAGGTCTACTAATGTTTTACATCAGATACAAAAGTCTAATAATGTTTTACATTTAAATTTAAAGTTTAATAATGTTTTTTACATCAGATGCTAAAGTCAAGTAATGTTTTAAATCAGATTCTAAAATCTAGTAATGTTTTACATTTGATACTAAATATAAACATTTAGTTGTCATTTAACGTGACATACAGTTACACTGTTGACTACAGATATACAGTTTAGTTGACTACGCATAGTCAATGATCTGACTATTATCAGATCATAATATTTTTAAAAACTATTTTTTAAATATACATGTATGTATTCAACCCTTAAAGTGCTATGGACGCATATAAGTGTTTGTTAATATTATTGTAAAATAATGTAATATTTATATTAATTAATTAAATTATATTCACACACATAAACAAAAACTTTAACTTTAATTACTAAATATAATTTATTATTAAAATCTAGTTAATAATAAATTATTCTGTTCGTACAAAACATTTTAGTTAAAAATATTCACAGCATTCAAAGGATTAACAAAAGTATAAAAGTAATTGACCTATTTCTTAAAAGGTTATTATCAACATATTTTAATTACTTTAAAACAACATTATAAACAAAAAAGAAAAGGATCATTAAAGACGAGTTTAAAATACTAGAAAAATGTGTCCTTGTAGTAGAATTCAAATAGGAATTTGCGTGGGATTATGTACAAGGTTATTATTATTCTTATCTTATTAAACGTTCAAAGAAACATAGTCTTGTTGCATTATTACTAGCACAATTGTACAAAACTTTTACGACGAATTATATCTTTCATTTCCTTTTATGTTCCTTTTTCTCTTTTACTACAGTATTTTCTTTTTTTATTATTTAACGAGAAAAGATTTAAAGTCCCTGACACGTTTGACAATAAAAAGAAAAACTAAAAGAAAAAACTTGCATGAAGTACACACCAAGTGATTTGATGTGTAATTTCTTAAGTTTATTTTATTAAATAAATATTTATTATTTTTTATTTATTTGAAAAAAAGAGAAACAAATCAATGTGTCAGAAGAACCAAAAAAGAAATTTAATAATTATTAAAATATGTAAATGAATTTAAAATAAATAAATTAAATTTACTTAATACAAAAGAATTGGGGTTACAAACAAGCCTAGAAAAAAAAAAACAAATATATGGTCACTAATAGAATTCAGAATGCGCCTAATACTGGAACTTTGGTCATTCGGGATCAAATTTTTGAACTAGTCAGCAACTTAAGGTATATTTAGGATCAATCATCCTACCGGTAATCCTTTATGGTAGCCAAACGTGGTCACTTACGTTATGGGACGAAAAGAAATTGAGGCTTTTCGAAAATAAAGTTGTTCGTAAAATCATCGGGTGCAAAATGCGATGAGGAAACGGGTGAATGGAGAAAACCCCCATAACGTAGAAGTACACCGACTGTACAACAAAACCGGACATCATTAACGTCGTAAAATCACGCCGATTAAGATGGGCTGGTCACGTGGCGTGCATGGGGATGGATCGAATGACGCATAAAATACTGGTCGGTGTACCGAACGGGAAAAGACCACTGGGTAGACCGAGACGTAGATGGGAGGACAATATTATTTCGGGATCTTAAAGAAATGGGCTACGAAGACCGCGAATGGACGGGGTTGCGCTCAGGGACGGGAACACTGGCGGGATTTGGTATTCGTGGCAATGAATTTTTGAGTTACTAATGACAATTAATAGTAATAATAATAATAAATGAATTTACTATTGAATCTAGGCACAGCCATTCACCTAAATATTATCTGATTACGTAGTATTAAACGTTTAGATGGTGAAAGAAGTCGTTACGTCTTACCTGTATCACGTTTACAATCAAAATAAGATGTGTTGTATGTACGAGTCACTTCTCCTCTTCTAATGAGCTCGGCTAGATACTCGGGGATGTTTTTCTATGTGTACTTCATAGAGGTCTTTCCCGGAATTCGTCGAGGAATAGAAACATAGTCAACGTTTGACTTTAACCTTCACCTTCGCACTACTGTCTTTCTTTCTATATACATTAAAATCGTTATGGATTATTATCACACATAAAACTAACAAGTAAATACGTATGTTATAAAATAAAATGTTACAAATAAGAAAACATAGTATGAGAATGTATAGAATGTTACTTTTTTGTTGATGTATTATTTTATATTTTTAAAGATAAACATTTTCATTTATTTCTCTGTGTCTTTATAATGATTCGTTGATTGAAATTATTTTAAAAAATAATTATCAAATGTAACAATTTTATAAATGTGAGATAAGAATAATTGAAAAAAAAAATGTGAATTGAACGATTAATATTACCAGCAAAACAATTGCAAAGGTATTTCAAAATGTAGAACTTGGAACAGGATCGAATGATGTTTATAGTTTCTGAAAAACGATTTGGTTGAACATGCTAGAGGATAATAGATGGTTACAGAAAGACAATTGGATATTTTAACATATTTTTTACTAGTCTCTAATATCTACCAGCAGTCAGTTCATGTCGACTAAACTATTGTAATTTTCTCAATTGCAGGATTGAAGTGCGGTCATCCTGCAGTGCCGATGAACGCCAAAGTGTCACTGTCCGAAGAATCCTTGACAGTAGGCACTATAGCAAAATATACTTGTGATGCTGGATACGAATTATTTGGGTAAGTTTATTTAACAATTATTAATAAATAATTCAATGTTATAATTATTTATTAACACTATGCCGTCCGCTTGAGCGATAATTTCTGAATGGCACCAACGTGGAGCCACCGGACGTCATAGTGTTGATATATAAATTGTGTATTTGATTTTTAACATTTAATTTGTGAACTTAAATTTTGGTTTAGGTAGGTGCATCTGTTTTTTATTTTAATCAATCATCTTGCTACTAAAATAATATTTATGTTAATTGATTAATATATATATATATATATATATATATATATATTAATAATATATATATAATATATATATATTAATAAATATATATATTAATAAATATATATATAATATATATATATATATATATGAAACTTAAATATTATTTTTTTATAAACAAATGTTGATTTTTAGTTATATAATAAAATTAAACGCGTAAATATTAATTATTTTCCCAATACTCAACCCTTCGTTCAAACAATGTTTGTAAGTCATTAGAAAATAATTAACAAAACATACTTAAATATAATATTAATTATTTTTAATGTGTTATATTTTTATTAATATAATATTATATTAATTTTAGAAACTGTGATCTACAAGAACATCTTGTATATTTTGTATAAATAATTATTTAATAAAAAATTGATCGTAAAAAAATTCCACAACATTTTTATTCTATTATAAAATATTCAAATATTATTTTAATTTATTATTTATATACCAACTATCGAACAAAAAATTATTATTTTACGAAAACATTAAGCAAAAATTAATGATCCTACGAATAGAAATTTTGTGGAATATAAAATAAAATGATCGTAAAATAAAAAAAAAATAAAAATAAACTATAATTATTAGTTAGCAGTATGTTTTAAACTATTGCCAACACATTTTAAATCTATTCCATAAAAATGTTACGAATTTAAAGTAAACCGGAATAAAGAATAGTTAAGTGGTTCGTTAAAGTGCGTGATTAGGCTCGTTAAAATTTCTGTTCCCATTTCATTTATTTTCAGTTTAATTAGGTGGTACTGTCATGAACCCTTTACGATCGAATTCGTGGTAATTAGTCGACGAAAAGAAATATCAATAGCAACGCGTGTTACCTTTTTCAGATATTTAAACACACACGTCAAAACTAATTAACTTTTTTATAATCAATTTTTTTTCTAAACAAAAGCAAAATCCTCGAAAAATCATCAACAATAACAATAAGAACAAACCAATCATCAACGTTTCATTTTCAAATAATAACTTGTTCGATTTTACGAGTTTAAACCAAGAACACAATTCGATATAAAAAAAAAAAAAAGAAAAAACCTTTTTCTAGCCTTGCAGGAAATAATTTCGATTAAGGCTCGTTTTTCTGACGATAATAAAGAAATTATGAGAAAAACAAGAAAAATGAAACAACACTAGATTGGATGATTTAAAAATTGTATCATTTTCTTTTTTATTTACGATAAAATGTTTGTTTGTTTTTTTTTTTTTTTTTTTTTTAATTATCACCTAGCATATATCAAAATAGTGTTCTCATTTTCTCGGATGAATGCCGAACGTTCCTGTTAACGTTTTACCGTTAGAGTTTTAGCTCATGCTAATAATTCCTTTTCATTCGTGGAAGGTTCACGAGTGAAGGTAAACGCCTTTGCATGTATCGACAAGTCAAATTTGCCGTTTTATTCTGAAGTGTCATCGTGTAGGAATTTTTTAAATGAGTATTCTGTTATTTTTTTTTCTTAACCTATTCACAAGAGGAGTACACGTAATCCGAGTCATGTTTGAGTACAAATGGGTTTCTTTCCTTAGTAGAAAAATAAAATAATCTTATTCATATCTAAATACACTCACAAACACGATTACGTTAATTAGAATAACTTTTTTTTTTATTTTCAGTCAAATTGTTTCTTTACGTAAGTCAAATTTTAAATCAATAAAAAATAAATAATTAATAATAATAAATAATAATAAATAAATTAGTAAAAGAGCCTCGTAAAAGAGCCTAGTAAACGAGCCCCGTAAAAGAGCCTCGTAAACGAGCCCCGTAAAAGAGCCTAGTAAAAGAGCCTAGTAAAAGAGCCTAGTAAAAGAGCCTAGTAAAAGAGCCTAGTAAAAGAGCCTAGTAAACGAGCCCCGTAAAAGAGCCTAGTAAACGAGCCCCGTAAAAGAGCCCCGTAAAAGAGCCTAGTAAACGAGCCCCGTAAAAGAGCCTCGTAAAAGGGCCTCGTAAAAGAGCCCGTTAGAGTTTTACTTTTAATACGTGTGATCTTCATACATGTTTTTATTTTTTATTTCTTTGTCACATTTTTATTTCTTTTTCCTCTCTCTCTGGTAAAAGATAAATTAGAAAATAAACTGCAAACCTATTTAAAAGAATTTTGCACACCTGCTTACAACCTGTACTAGACGTTTAGTTACATGTGGTGTTTCAAACGCAACCCCAGATGTTGTATTTCCAATTGACTCTATCCTAAAAAAAAAAAAAATTCGAGACTAAACTTCGTTTAATTTATCTCGTTTGTGTTTTTTTTTCATCTTTTTTTACAATTAATTAGAACTTAAGAAAACTATATAAACTGAATATCTCGTTTTATAGTAATAGTTTTTAGACCACTTCAAATGCAACTGGATTAGTCTGGAATGCAGAAATGTTACTAGTACTACTACTACTACTACTACTACTACTACTACACTGTAATACTTGTTTTTTTATGTAAAAAAAAAATAACAAAAAATTGCAACTCGTCGTGACAAACTACAATTTATCTAACAGTAATTTTATCTAATATAATTTTTAATATTTTTTTTCTATTACACTTCCTTCAATTTTATTTTATTAATAATAAATCTTTATCTTTCTTTTTTTATTGTATATTATATTATTATTGTATAGTATATTTTTAAGTTATTTAATATTTATTATATATTATATTTTTAGGTTATAATATTTATCATATTTATTTTGATTATTATATATTATTATTATTGTTATTATATATTTTTTATATTTTTTATATTTCTTGTATTTTATTGAATTTTTCTTCAATTTGACAATTAAAGCCCCATTTTCATATTTCGTGTGAAAAACATCGATTGATTTATTTCATTTTCTTTTATTTGAATTTAATTTTTGTTTTTTTTTTTCAGAACCAACACGCTTACTTGTGGCAATAAAGGAAAATGGCAAGGTGATTTGCCATTTTGCGGTGAGTGAAATTAAAATTCAATCATTTCAATAATTATTGTCATTCCTTTAACGTACACGCTCGAGATTTCGAGTTGCAAACCAACTTTCTCTCTCTTGACGACTATCGACGTCAAAAGTCAAAGACTCGTAAATAAGAAGAAGAAGAAGAAGAAGAAGAAGAAGAAGCAGCTTGTTATTGGATAAGAGGAAGGGTAGGGGGAATAGGGGGAAGGTCATCGTACCCTTTCAAAAGAACCCACACACAGTATTTTAGATCGAAGAAAACGAAATCGAATTTCGCCCATCTTAAAATGCCAATCTGACGTACTCTCCCTTCTTTTAGTTACTTTCGCTGTTACTTTTTCTTTCTTTTTACCTTTTTTGTGTTTTTTTATGTTGGTTTTTTTTTTTTTTTTTTATTTACATAGAAAGCGTTTTCGATTATTATTTCATTGGTCAAACTTTTGAGAAACTTTATCAGAAATTTTTATTCAATTAATTAAATCAAGTTCTTTGAAAAGTTTTACCAATCTTTCATAATTTTATTAAATAATTAATAAATTCAATAATTTTTATTAAATTTATTGATTCAATTTAATTGTGAAAATGTTTATTTAAAAATAAAAATTAATAAATGTTAGATTAATTATGATTATCACAGTGTGATTATTATTATTATTATTATTAATTTAAATTGGAATTATTGCTTATTGTAATTTGAATAATTGTACAATAAAAAAATTTTTGTTTTAAAAATGAAATATATTCTGTGGAAAATAAACAAAAATTAAAATACAAATATATAAATAAATAGAAATATATAATATAATATAAATATAATAATCTACATTATAATAAAATATAAATAATAAATATTTAACAAAAATCAAGTAGTCGTGGTAGGTCAGTGAGTAGGGCACCCAGCTAGCAAACCTGGTAGCGTAAGATCGAATCCCGCCGGTTGCGACAAAAATATATAATTATAAAATTATTTTTTAATATTATTATAATAAATTATAAATATTTAAAAAAATAATATTATATATAATTTAAGTATATAAAAATAAATATAAATTAATATTAATATAATATAATAATTTCATAAAAAAATAATATTATAATTTAAGTATATAAACAAATATAAATGTATAATAATTATAAAAAAATAATATTAGAATTTAAATATATAAATATAAATTAATATTATAGTATTAAATAATATAATATTAATAAATAAAAATATAATAATATAAATAAATATAATATAAATAATAAATATTAATAAATAAATAGAAAAATAATATATAATATATAAATATATACTTTCTGTAGCAAATAAAATTGAAAACAACTTGACCTAATTAAGGTGTTAGGTTCGATTTAAAAAAAGAACAAAATTTTTAGTATATAATACATATTTTTGAATAAACTATTCTCTGTAGTTTTTTTTTATTTAAATATATTTTTTTCTTCTCTCTTTATTTTAATTTTCTTAAAATCATTCGTGTCATGCGAAAAAAAATACTTCCGGTTTACCACGAGACTTTCCCTTCGGTATATAAAAAAGAGATATCGAGATTATACTTACTCAGAATTAGTAATCATTATTGTTTCGTCATAAGTTATTTTTAAACTCAATGTAAATTAATTCAATCATTTTGTATTATTTATAAACATTTCAAATGAATTAACTAACAATTTTAATTTGTTTTTGTTTTTTTTTATTGAGGTGATTTGATATCACTTAAAATAATTAATTGCAATCATTAATTCAGAAATTCTTTGTTTTTTATTTGCTTTTTAATTCTAATTATAAATAAATTGAACAAAATTCTATTGAGTTTTCATTATTATCCATAAAAGGTTAAATAATGGTGTTCAGAAAAATTGTTGAGAACGCGGAAATGTCATGAAAATGAAAACACCGTTAAATTCTAACTATCCGATATGATGAAATTTCCTTTCGTCAAGTATCCAACTAATTGTCGTCTCGTTATTACCAAATGCATCCTGTCTAAGTAACAAGGAACTCCTATTAATCAGTCTACAACACTTTTAGCGTTAGAAACCATTAAGAAAAAAAGAAACTATTGAATGGATAATTAAAGAAACATTTCAATATAAACTAACCATTACTTTAATTTAAGATTGAATAAGAAATAAAAATAATTAATTATAAAATGTTACTATTTATTAATATATTTATAATTATATTTAATGTATTTATATGAATATAAATAATTCATGAATTATTGAATAAATTAATTGAATGAATATTAATAATTCAAATATAAATTATAATATCGTATTCAATAATATTATTTGACAAAAATTATATTAATATTAATTTATAGAAACATATTTTAAATGTTAGTATACAGAAAGAATAAATGAAAAAGAAACAAATCAATCTAATAAACTTAATTCATAAATTTCATGATGAATTATTTAATCAGGTACAAACGTAGCATTTCGAAAACCAGCAAATCAATCAACAACTGTCAGAGGTGGAAACGCAGGACATGGAAACGATGGTGATCATAGTACAGAACACGATGGTAAAAGATGTACAGAGACCTTGAGTGAACATAGTCCTTGGTGGAGAGTTGATTTACTTAAATCATACTCAGTTAAAGTGGTCAGAGTTACAACAAGAGGTTGTTGTGGTAAATATTTTGTTAATTACTGATCAATATTTCATTTATTCACTTTCATTGCTAATTAATCGAAGAAATCTTTGATATTTAATTGTTAAGGTCATCAACCTCTTCAGGATATTGAAATTAGAGTTGGTAATAGCAGTACAGAATTACAACGTAATCCTCTTTGTGCATGGTTTCCTGGTACAATTGGTAAGTAACTATAATACCAATAGGTTTTTCTATTCAAAATGTTGTAATGTATGCTTTCGATTCTTCAATATACACTTGTATACATATATATATACCGGACACAACATGTGAACGTTCTCACATGTTGGGAATATCTCGAACGAGAAGGAAATGTTCGACGTTACTAACAATAGACTGAAATTATGAAAGAGAATCTTACCAGTGAAAGATAAAAAAAAAAGATATTTGAAACGTTTATTTTGAAAGTGAAAATATTATGTATCCATTTTCCAAAAACAAATTGGGTTTATCTATCTTGAAAGTTGAATTGAAATGCATTTGATACTTTTAGAAACTTAAAATTAATTTGAAAGTTGTGTAAATGCAATGATAGTCATCAAAAATATATTATTTATTCAATAATGTTAATTATGGTAATTAAGATGCATTTGATACTTTTAGAAACCCAAAAATATTCTATTAAATCATTTGTTATTTATATTTTTAAATTTAATCTAACTTAAACCATTCAGGAGAGTACACACACATACAATATTTTGATTTGAATATGAATGAACTTATGAAACTTTTAAAATAAACATCACATTTAAGGACTATAGTTATTTTTTGTGTTTGTATTTTATTTTATTTTATTAAATTAGTTTCTTGAAATGATAAAAATTCCACCTAATCGATAATTACAGAGGAAGGTATTACGAAGACGTTTGTCTGTGCCAGAGCTTTGGTTGGTCAATACGTTTTTTTGCAACTTGTTGGAGTAGAAGGAAGTTTGAGTTTATGTGAAGTTGAAGTTTTTGCCACTGATGGTAAGTTAATAATAATAATAATAATAATAATAATAATAATAATAATAAACAATTCTGCTATAACAATTCAAATAACAAAAACAATATTACTACCAAATCATATTTCAAAAGAAATTAATTTTTATTTTAATTTCCATTTAATCATTCCTTCCATTATATAATTCAATTAAATTATGTTTTGATTTTACAACAAAATTATATTGCAAAAGAAATTTAATTTTTATTTTTATTTTCATTTAAACATTCTACAATTTATATAATTCAATTAAATTATTATTTTGTCAATTATATTTTGATAAATTTTGAAAAACATGACAGAAAATATTGAAACATATTTGTGTTTTTCTATTTAATTTCATTAAATATTCATCATAATATTATCTCAATGTTATGTTATATTTTTTTTTGTACTTTTCCCATTTGTAGAATTCTCAATAGACAGGTGTGCAAGTGCTGGAACACCTGCTGACGCAGATCTAGCAGCATTTAATTCAACCTGTTACGAATTCGTAGTAAAGAAAGGTGGATCATTTCAAGAAGCAAGAACTTATTGTCGTGCACGTGGTGGTGACCTGGTTCATGGTTTTCAAGTGAATATTAAATATATTTTCTATTTATGATGAAATATAACATATTTTTATAACATTTTAATCTAAATTTGTAATCAATTTTTTTACATACAGGGTGTCTCACCGATATTTATTCTAAACAATTTAGAAAGGCGTAAAGAAAAATTGAAAACACAATTGGTATGGATTGGTGCTCAGAAAGAACCATTGATAACTGCTAGAACTTGGCGATGGGTTGACGGTAAGAATTTTTATTTATTCTATCTTACAATATACAGGTAACCCCCTCCTATAACACGGTAGATAAGTTCCTAAGAAATGCTGTGTTGTGTGAAACTGTGTTGTATGAAACTCAGAACAATGAGCTAAAAACTTTTGTTTTCAATGCCATGAAGATGAAAAGAAATACTTTCTGCAACATTGTATCTTTAAGATGACAAGCCTTGCCTTAGCTGTAGAAGTACAGTGTTGTACAAAGGTTTTTTCATCAAAAATATACTTAATATATATCAAAATATAGTTATTTTCATTAAAAATATATTTAGCAAAAATATGAAAAAGAAAAACATGATAGATAAATAACAAAACTATTTAAAAAAAAAAAAAACTTCTTGCAACTATCTTCCTATATTTATCATTTTCTTTTCTTTTTTTTTCCTATTTCATTTCCCTTAACCTCCCTCCCACCCTCAAATAAATCGCCACATTTTTTCCCTTCTCACGATTAAATATACAAGAAAAGAATAACGTTCGTGAGAATCGGAACACTGGGTGAGTGGGTGGTTGGAGAAAGGGAGAGGGAAGGAAATCAAAGTTGAGTAATCGAAAGAGTTGAAGATAGGAATCTTCCGTAGCCGATCGATTCGACAGGTTGATTATCGAACAATTATGTGTTACCTGAGAATTCAGGTATTTTTTTTTTGTTTCGTTATCATCTAGTTACGTGACTAGTTTTAAATATCGTTAGAGAAAATTGTACGATTAGCTGATAGAATAATAATCATTGTCAATCTACCTGACAGGTGATTAGTATCAGGTATCTGTCATAAAAAAAAACAAACGTGAAAGTAATTTTATTAAATAATCTGACGAAATGAATCCTTAACGAACCAAATGACACCATATAAAGTTGCTATGACACTTTTACTTATTGTATTCAATGCCAACACTGTATATGGTGGCAAAAAAAAGTTATTTTATTATTTTTATCATACCTATTATCGTGCAAAGGGTTAAATTGCATTTTAACAATTTATAAATATAGTTTAAATAATATTATTATTATTATTATTATATTTAATTAAACGAATTTCTTCCATATTTAAAATTGTCTCTTAATTTTTAAATTAAAGTAAATTATAAATAAAATATTTTTTAAATCCATTGCTAATTGTTCTGTGAACAAAATAAAAATATAATTCGAATTACGATTGGTTTAAATTTCATTAGAATTTGTAAACTTCATAAAATTTTGAAATATTATACTTCTGAATCAATTACAAAGTTTAAAAGTAGAAATTGTTTGTTAAAAAATAAAAAAATACATTAAAGTATCAAAGCACATTGCTAAAATTAGAATGCACAGTACGAAAATAAACTCTCGTTTGAAATTTGAGTGACAAAACTTGAAACTTGGAATAATTATTTATGAAACGAACGTGTATAAAATATGACGAATGTTTATTATTATTATTATTATTATTATTATTATTATTATTATTATTATTATTATTATTTCAGGTGAAGTCGTGCAAAGACCGTCTTGGGGAAAGGATCAACCGAATAATTACAACGGTGAACAAAACTGCGTTGTACTGGACGGTGGTCGTGGTTGGCTTTGGAATGACGTTGGTTGTAACCTTGACTACCTTCACTGGATTTGTCAAAGCAGTAAGAGTCCAAACAATATATATATATATATATATATATATATATATATATATATATATATATATTATTATTTTTTCATCTTTATACTTTCCATTTCGATAGAAGAATAATTTCTACCTTGTACAATAATTTTTATCTTCTTCTTTCCATTTTAGGACCACCACTTTGCGGTAGTCCAGAAAAATTAGAAAATACAACGATAATTGGTACAAAAAGGATAATAGGATCAACTATAGAATATGAGTGTCCTGAAGGTCACATGCTTATTGGTTCAAAGACACGTATTTGTGAATCCAGTGGATTTTGGAGCACCACACCTCCTACTTGCAAATGTAAACTGTCTTTCGAAATAAAATAAAATTAAAGGAATCACATATTATAGAATTAAAGTCACGTAAGAGAGAGTTAGTGTTTCACGTTTGTAATTTTTTGTTCAGTCGTTGATTGTGGCCCCTTACCTGAGCTTGACAACGGTGTGATCACGTTGTTAGAAAGCAGAACGACGCATGGTGCATTGGCCGATTATACTTGCAACGAGAATTATACGCTTGTTGGTGACACCAGAAGACGATGTGGTGACGGGGGTATTTGGAGCGGACATAAACCACAATGTTTATGTGAGTTGAATTTTTCTTTTTCAAATTATTGTCAAGGAATTACAACGAATGAATTTGTTAAACAAAATTCTAGTCGATTGGTGTCCAGAACCACCAGAAGTTAACGGTGGATTGGTCACAATGACCGGAAGAAGAGCCGGTTCTATTGCAAGTTATTCCTGTCAAAATGGATTTATTTTATTTGGTGACAACGTAAGTTACAAAATTACATTTTTTATTTATATTTTATCTTTTTATTTCAACCCTTATCGGTCTCTAGTTTTTCATACGTGATTTTCATTAAAATTGTGTAACTAATTTCGTTAAAATATAGTTTTTCAATTGACTAGTTATCACCTACCACGTGACGTTCAATGGCAGCCACATTTAGTCACGTGATAGATGACTTATGACCGTTAAAGGGATTAATAATTTAATAAAACAATATTTTAAATCACTTTATATTATTTTAATTTGATCTTAAAGGTTTTAACTTGTGACATTGGTGGTGAATGGTCTGGCAAAGCACCTCAATGTCGTTTCGTTGATTGTGGAACACCCGCACAAATTGAATTTGGTAGTGTCAATCTTGTCAATGGTACTACAACTGTTGGAAGTTTAGCTGTTTATACCTGTCAAGATGATTATTGGTTGGTTGGTGAAGGTAAACACGAGTGTACCAAAGAAGGAAAATGGAGTCACGATACGCCATCATGCGAATGTAAGACTTTTTTTGATTAAATAAATAAACTGTTACGAAAAAAATAATAAACAAATTTCGATGATTACAACAAATATTAATTATAATATTAAATATATTATAAAATTAATTTTTGATTATTTTTACATGCATTATTTTGATATTTGTGGTAATGAACTTTCGAGTTCCCAAAATGCTAATCAATAATAATAATAATTTAATAATTTACAGTCATTATTAATTCATTATTATTATTATTATTTGTACAAATGATTTTTTTTTGCAAATAATATATTAAAACAAATGTTTACAGTAATAACGTGCGAGGAACCGGAAGTACCAAGTGGAAGTTACGTAATCGGTTACGATTTGAATGTTCATAGCGTGATAGAGTATCATTGCGAACCAGGTAACCTACTTCACGGAGAAGCAACGCATACTTGTGGCAAAGATGGCGAATGGACCGGGGAAGTACCTACTTGTGAATGTAAATTCATTTATTTATATGAAACAAAAACAAATAATTTTAAATTAGAGTTCATTTGCAAATAATTTTTCGTTTATTCGACAGACATCGATTGTGCCAAAGTTTTACCTGTACTTAACGGTGCAGTTGAATACGTAAATGGTACAACTCACCTTGGAAGTGAAATAACTTATGGTTGTACTAAGAATTATCGATTGAATGGGGTTTCTAGAAGATATTGTTTGGATAATGGACAATGGAGTGATGCTACACCAAAATGTGAAGGTAAATTATCAAATTATTCAATTTCAATATATTCTAATTTACGATTAATTAATTATAAGTGTGTGTATGCGTATGTATGTGTAAAGATCAGACAATAAATAATTGAAAGAATAGTCTAGTAATTCTAATATTAATTAATTGTATTAAACATGTATGCGTGAAGATAAAATGATTGAAGTTAAAGAACATTTATAAGAGTTTCGTAGTATAATAATACTATTTCTACCCATAATAACAAAAATATGAAAAAATAAATGATCTAATGATTATAATTTCATAGAAATCAGATGTCCCGAGCCAGTATTAGCAGAACATGGTATACTTTCTGTAACTGGTAACGATCGTATGTATGGTAGAACCTTGATACGTACTGGTACAGCTGAAAATTCAAATACCGGAGCAACTTCTTACAAGATTGGTGCATTAGCTAAATACAGATGTGAGAGGGGTTACAAAGTTGTTGGAGAACCACTGTCAACATGCGAGGATAATGGCAAATGGAGTGGTGAAGTTCCACAATGCGTTTGTAAGATATGAAACACAATATTATTATTCTATTCGATATACCCTAACTTTTCGTTTCAAGACATTTGATATTTCGTATTATACGTGACTATAGTTATATCTAACAAACAAGAAAAACTATGTTGAACAGTACATTGAAGATAAATGTAGTGTAAAAAGTTTTATCTTCTTTTTTTTTTCTTTTCTTTTTGTAGACGTAGACTGTGGAAAACCTGAACATATACAACACGGTCGATACACTTTAACATCAAATGCTACGTATTACGGTGCTGCAGCACTCTACGAATGCGATGGAAACTTTGAATTGGATGGTTTTGCTAGGAGATTATGTTTGGAGAATGCTACATGGAGTGGTACTACACCTGTTTGTCGAGGTAAATATAAATGTATACTTCAAATTCAATAAGGGTTTAATTTGTAATATTATATTGTCTAATATTGGTTATTAGCAATATAAATATACTTTAAATTGAATATTAGTATAATTGTTAATATTAGATTGCATTATATATATTAGATATATATATTATATTAAATATTAATATTATATTTTAGATTGCTTAATATTAGTTATTAACAATATAAATATATATCAAATTAAATACTAGTATAATTAGTAATATTAGATTATTTAATATTGGTTATTAATATTATAAATATATATTAAATTGAATATTAGTATAACTGGTAATATTAGATTACATTATATTAGATATTAATATTATATTTTAGATTGCTTAATATTGGTTATTACCAACATAAATATATTTCAAATTGAATACTAGTACAATTTGTAGTATTAGATTGCACTATATTAGATATATATTATATTAAATATTAATATTATATTAAATACTTTAATATTGGTTATTAACACTATAAATATACTTCAAATTGTATACAAGCATAACTAGTAATATTAGATTATTTAATAATAATTATTACCAACATAACTATATATCAAATTAAACAAGAATATAATTATTAACATTAGATTATTTAATATTACAATAAATATTTGATTCTTTTTTTTATTTTTGATATAGAAATCAGATGTAAGGATCCAGAAAAAGGTGGTGTATTATCAACACAAGTATCAACTCATAGCGTTGGTGGTGTTGCTCATTACAGTTGTCCAAAAGGTTTTTACATGGAAGGTAACGAGACAAGATTTTGTTTGCAAAATGGAACTTGGAGTGATACCACTCCTGCTTGTTTTTGTAAGTACATTCAATCCAATTACATCAACAAACAGAACATTTAATCTTCTTCATCTTCACAATTATAATTATTTTTAAACCTGAATATGTTTGTTTGTTTAGCTATTGATTGTAAACATCCAGGATCAATTGAAAATGGTAGAGTTATAGTTGTAAATGGTTCAACTACTTATGGTGGTGCAGCTGAGTATCATTGTCTTCCTCAATTCGAAAGAATAGGACCTTTCCTCAGGAAATGTTTGGATACAGGTTATTGGAGTGGGGATGAACCTAAATGCGAACGTACGTTTGTTTTTCTAATTATCATAAAATAAACTATTACTCATTTAATTATAAATTATATCAATAAATTTATAGTAATGACGAATGAAGTTGCTGAAGCTCAAGGAGTTGGTACAAGTGTTGGTATTGGAGCTGCAGTGATCATTTTCATCCTAATCATCTTAGGACTGGTATACTTAAGACTGTAAGTTTCATTTAGTAATCAAAACAATTATTTAATTAAACATTTGAAATAAATATAAATAATTATATTACAGACGAAAAGCTACACCTGTAAAAAATACAGAAAATGTTCAAGCAGCTGAAAGAAAGGAGGATCAAAATGCAGCTGTTATGTCATACGCAACCTTGAACGATGGGACACCTAATACAATGTATGAAAATGTACCGGAAGATGGTCTTTATGATAATCCCTATAGCATAAGTGGTAGTATGTATGGGTAAGTACAACTTTTAATATTTTTTACATAACAATTTTCTTTAAATGTTAATAATAATTATAATAATATTACAGATACGGAAATACCCGAAGAGTTTATGGTAGATCGGGTCATTACGAAGCTGAACCAATATCCAATAGAAATGGCATAACTATCAATGGTGTTTCTGTACGATAGTTATGTTAAATTTAAATATATGCTATTTGTATATTGTTTTTTTTTTTTATTTCTGAAGAAAAATCTTTCTCGAGATGCTTTTCTTCTTCTTCTTCTACTTCTTCTTTTACTTTATTTTTATTTTTTTTTTATTTCAAGGCTACGCTACCTTCAAATGTACAGGATTTAATTATTATGGTACGTGAAAGTTAATTATAAACGGTCCCGTTTACGCATTATTTATAATAATATACGTGTAAATAAACAACACAATTGTTTAGATTTAAGAAACGTTCGATGATTGGATCATACGATTGATAAAAATGATATTATATATGGAGGCAGATTTTTGTTTGTTTTTTTTTTTAAATTATCAAAGATGAACATCGAACGTTCGAATCGATTTGAATGTTTAAAGTAATTAAAAAAATAAATAAATAAAAAAGAAGATAAGTTTGATGGTTGGTTGTGTTGATTAAAACACATCGATTAGATTACTTGTATGATTCTGTATATAGAATGTTTTGATTATATATTATAATATAATTCATTGTTTTTTCTTTTTAGAATTTAAGCGACACGTTGTGTAGTATATATATATATATACTTATATACATATGTCGATATTAATTTTTTTTTGTTTTTATTTTTATTTTTATTTCTTCGATCAAATGAGAATAAAGAGCAACACGAAAGTTTGTTTGAAAATAACCTAAACAAATTTGTTTTCATTCCAAAACATTTATCAAAAAATCCCCCAATTATGATTCAACAAAAAATATTAAAATGTGTATTAAAAAATGAAATATTAATTCATTTATGATATAAGATACATAGAAATTAGCCTGAATATTTATTTTTCATCATTTTCATTCATTTTTGTAATAAATATTTTAAATAAATAAGAAATATTATTATTAAACATATTTTGAAATAAATTTAAATGGAATTTGGTTCTATCTTTGTGCTGTAGGTTGCGCTAATTGTTCTCGATAGCGCTATATTTGATTTATTTTTTGAAATTCGTCATCTACAAAAAAAAAAAAAAGCAAGAAATTCTCGTGAATTTAATTTGGTATGAAAGTAAGAGTTTAAATTGGTAAACATGTACATTTATCAGAAACGATCATATCCAAATATGGTAATGAACTTTTCAGCGAGTCCGTACTTATTCCAAGTATGGTAAAACAGAATAACTTAAAGATCAGGACCGTAACTAATGATTTTGTACCCCCCTTTTTCATTTATATATTTCTATCAACAAATTTTAATTATAAAATCTTTATTTTAACCTCAAATCAAAATAATATTCTATATACTTGATTATTTTTATTTCAAAATGGGTTTACTTTTTTTTTAATTTATACAAAAAATTGTACAGTCATTTCAAAAATTCATTGATACTCTTAATCATTTAAAATTTAGAAAGTTTGTATAAATATTGGATTGAATTTCAAAAAAATAATAATAATATTATGTTTATAATGGCCTAAATATTATCTTGCTACATTGTTTCATGATTACTCATATATAAAGTAGCCATAGAATTTCGAATGATTCTCCAGATGGCGTTAGTTGTCCGGGTGTGGTGAATAAACTGCAGTGACGAGTGACGTGAGTCATAGTACTACACGAAAGTCTCTTTGTGGTGTTTCTTTCTTGTTTAAATTCGTATTTTTGTATCAGGTGAGTTTTAAAATATTCCTCATATATTTTAAGTAAATTAAAAATTCATCTTATAAAACAATATAAACGTATGATTTATATTTGATATTACAAAATGTACGTTAAATTTGTATCTACATTTCGTACAGCCATTATTGTTTCGTGACACATACGATGTTTTTAACTTTCGTACAAATTATCGATTAAATTATAATAATTTCATTAATAAATTATATAAAAAAAAATAAATCTGTGATGTATCATTATATTGGAATTAATATTTTAATGTCCAATATTTGAATTGTTCGATTAATATCAAATTTAATGTCAGATTTGGAATGGATGAGAACGACAGTACAGTGCAGTATATAGCAAAATAAGAACCAGATGCATAAATTAGATTAACCATTTAAAATAAGATTAAGAAAGTAATTAAATTACGAGTACAATAATTTAATTTTACAAATATTTTGTTGTTAAATAAACTAACGATTATTTTGAATAATTTGATACAAATTTGATTCAAATGATTTAACAAAAATTACTTTGTTTTACAGTTATAATTTTGTAAAACCCGCGCTACGCCATTTTGTTTTTTTTAACACATTAAATTTAAATTTTACAAGTGTGTGTAAGTAATGGTTGGATAAAAATAAATATTCGTAGTGTTCCTTTCATCGTGAATAATAAAGTGAGTCAAGTTAGAGATTTTGTTGAAAAACAAAAAAACAAAAAAGAAAAATGGTAAGTTAATGTCCTCGTAATCGTGTGCTCGTGTTAGTCATATTATTTTTATCCTAATTTCGTCTACGTCCAAATATTTTCATTTAATTATCCAAAAATAAACGATGTGGATGACGATAATAGTATCATGGCAAAGTTACATGATAAATAGAACAAATTTACATTAACCATAGAGAAGATAATATATCAAATTAAATACTTATAGATTAATTATTAATAATTATATAATATGTTTATATAAATTTAATTATTTATTTTTACAGCCAGTCAACATGTCTGCCCGTAAAACAGCAGGTCGTCGTGCAACCACGAAAAAACGTGCACAACGTGCCACGTCAAATGTTTTTGCAATGTTTGACCAAGCACAAATTGCAGAATTCAAAGAAGCATTTAACATGATTGACCAGAACCATGATGGTTTCATAGATAAAGAAGATCTTCACGATATGCTTGCATCTCTTGGTAAATAAATAAATAAATAATACATATGTACAAGTAAATACATAAACTAATGAATTATATTATATATGTTATAGGAAAGAATCCTACTGATGAATATTTAGAAGCTATGATGAATGAAGCACTTGGTCCTATTAATTTTACAATGTTTCTAACCTTATTTGGTGAAAGACTTCAAGGTACAGATCCTGAAGATGTTATCAAAAATGCATTTGGTTGTTTTGATGAAGAAAACACTGGTCATATAAATGAAGAACGTTTGCGTGAACTTTTGACGACAATGGGTGACAGGTAATTTTCTGAAAATAATTCTTCAATTTGTAACATGTATAAATACTGTAATTATATATTTTCTTTACTTATAGATTCACCGATGATGATGTTGATGAAATGTACCGTGAAGCACCCATCAAAGGATCAATGTTTGATTATTTAGAATTCACACGAATTTTAAAACATGGAGCTAAAGATAAAGACGAACAGTGAGCATTTATATAATCCTTGGTATTTCTGTACATCAGGACCTGTCTCTCTTCTATCATAAAAAAGAAAAAGTATTAAGTTCTATCTTATTTCTATTTTCACAAAGTATGATGTTTAATACATTTATTTATAAAAAAAAAAAAAAACATTTTGACATTTGAAACAAATCTTTAGTTTTTAGTAATACAGTTTTTATCCATAACCATGATATATCTATATTATTCTATTTAATTTATGCCATGTTGTTTTTAATATATATATAATATTAGAAAAAGTATATATGACGTTAAAACTTTGGTTATGGTATAGAAAAGAAAAAGGAGATGAATTCTGTGCATTATAAAAAAGGGGATCAGTAATATAAAAATTATTGAACTCTTTCACCACAATAAAGTGGTGTATATATTATAATATTAATAATAATAATAATAATAATAATTAAAACAACAAGGCGATAGATAGGAAATACATATTTAAGATATACTTACAATCTTGTAACTGTTGTAGATTTGGCATTTATATTTTAATATAATAATCCATTATGAATATGATTTAATGACGTTTGGACACTGCCCTTCATTTTAATTACTGAAACAATTCATTTAAACAACTTATATTCCTCTCAAGTGACATTTCCTATAATTTTCAAATATCAAAATTAATATGATATAAAATAGGTAATCTATTTTTATATAACAATAACTAATACATTTCTAAATTTTAATATCACATCAATATTAATCTAAATTAACCATTTCCTTTATCATAACCATATTATCCTATTCCAGATGAGAAAAGTAATCCTATCACCACTGTCCTTTCAAGAAAAGAAAAAGAATAAGAAGAAATTAAAATCAATCATAACCTATAAATCAAGAAAAAAGTAAAGAAATATAACTATAACACATGCAACGATATGACAGCAACGATTCGGCAAGTTTCGTACCCCCGAAAGCATTCGGCAGTGGTCGTAGTTCGTCTATCGTACTGCGCATGCGTCACCCCACTACCAAGAACGTGTACCGAACGGAGCTGCAGTATCACTTAAGTATTCGACGCGTTAGGATCGGTGTACTGTAACATTCTATATCTTTCTCTTCCTCTCACTCATTTTCAATGTTTTCCCCTACTCTATCTATCTATCTATCTCTTTCTCTCTTTCTCAATCTACCGCGCAACCACCTACTACCACTACTACTACTACTACGTCGCACGCGTCGTTCATCTATCTCTTTCTCGTTTTTATAGGTGCATCGTGTCATCTCCCTCCCTCCCTCCCTCACTCACTCACTCTCTCTCTCTCTCTCTCTCTTCGTATTGAAAATAAATAGGACGGTAGAAGAGAGAAGGACAGAAAGAATATACAGAAAAAGAGAGAGAGAGAGGAATAGTCGTGTGTCCGGCAGTTGCCCGGACGAAGGTTGCTCCTGCTGTTCCTGCTGTTCCTGTTGTTCCTGTTGTTAATTGTCTGTTCCTGTTCCTGATTGTTTTTTTGTAATATCACTACTACGTTTTTTAAAAACTTACACTCTTACTCATTTTTTATTTTGTTTTCATTATCTTACGTCATTTTACCTTCCCCTTCCTTCAATTTCAACCCCCTTGTCATACCTCATTCCTTTAAACATCAACCCGTTCATTCTGACGTTTTACCTGTAATACAACTACACTCCCTTCCATTATTTCTTCTCAAAAGTTTAATAATAATACGGAATTTGATAAAAAAAAATTCATTTATTTTGTTCTCACAGTGTTTTTGAAACTCTCGGTGTTCGTTAAAACGCAACATTGTTCAACATTGTTCTACTTGTCAACCAATCGTTTCGCGTGTTATCAATTTTTTGAACATAAATAAAGAGAGTGAAGAAAAAAGGGGGCTCATTTTGGAAGATATATTGGAAGTGTGTGTGAAAAATATAAAACGAATAGACAATAACAATGATGCAAGATTATTGTAAAAAGACTATTATTATTCATTTTGATTATTCATCTGACAACGTACGAACCAAATTATTTTTACAAATGTTCAATAATTATACTTTGAAAAAAATGTTTCCATTGGAAGAGTACGAACTAAGCTCGTAAAATAAATAAGTGACAACCCCCTACCCCCTACCCCCTACCCCTTAATCACGCGATTATATTATTATTATTAAAATATGTTATTTTTATTGTGTGGATAAAACGTAACTTTTTTTTTTGAGACTCCTGAAAGGTGTGGTGCTTTGATTATATATATATTGATATATATGTATGTATATATAATATATATATATATATATGTATATTACTTGGTTTGTGACGAGAAGAAGATAGAAGAGGACAAAAAATTGTACCTGTGCACGGCAGGTGATTCCAGTTAGTTCCTCATTTAAAGGGAGTGTACCTTCGTACGAAAAACTACACCCACCGAGAGTTGACCGGATCAGCTGTTCTCATCGGGTGACGGATTCTTCGATTTCTCCAGGTTAGCAACCAAATTTAATTATCTTTTTGTACACCTTTTTTTGTGTGTCTGTGTGTGTGTTTTTTCTCTTTCTTGTTTCAGTCAATTGATACACTTTAAATACTAGAACTATTGAAACTTGTTAGAATCAAGCATATATATTTATTATTATTATTATTATTATTGTCATTGTTATTTTGTTTTTTTTTTTTTAAATAAAATTGTATAAAATTGTGAATAATATTAGATTAATTTTTGAAATATTAAATTAATTTAAGAATAGTTCTAGTGTTAAGTTATCTATTTCAATCTTTAATAATAAATATAAATCTTATTTTTGTATATGTTTATTTATTGATATTATTTAAAATAATACAAATAACATATTAATTTTTATTTTTGCAAACTTATATGAGAAACAACGTAACATAGTGTTAAATTAATGTTTGTATTAATTATATTATTTGTATTAATATACAAAAAATAACTATATCAATCTTTAAAAGTATAGGTTTTATTTTTGTACATATTTATTTATTAATAATATTTATAATAATAAAAATCATATAATATTTTTCATTACAATGTAATACAATTTAATCAATAACAATATTATAATCATTTTATCTAATAATACAAAATTACATAATTAATTTTCATGTTTGCAAACATAAAAGAAACAACGTAACATTTTAGTGTTTTTTTATTTTTATTTTTATTTTTTTTTTAATTATCTTTTAAATTCTTATCGAGAGATAATTATTTAAATTAAAGGGAATGAAACAAAATGATTTTTACTATAATAATACGATACTTTAATATTTGAAAAAGAAAAAAAAACAATGTTATATATAATTATTGATTTTTATTCGTATATGTACATGTATGTGTGTTTTTTTTTTTTTTTGAATTAGGTATAAATATTTACGTTTGTAAGAGTTTATTATCATCGATGGTAAACGTTTTGATAACGATCGATAAGATCGATCGATCATCTTTCTAACGATAGGAATGAAACAACGATGGGTATTATTATTTTATTATTATAATAATAATTTGAAAAAAAAAATTAAAAAAAGCAGAATCATATTCATTATTATATATATTTTATTGTTATTTTTATTTATAAAAAAAGGTTGAGGAAAAATAAAAAAAATAAATCAACAAGCATATTATTTTATTTTTGTTTTAATTTAATTTAATTTTATTTTATTTTACAGAATAAATCATTAACATAGAATTTACTTTTATTATTATTTTATTGTTATCTTATTATTTTATTATTTTTCTATTATTATATTATTGAATATTATATATTTTATTATACTTTTTACTATTATTCTTATTTATTAAAAAAAGGTTCAGGAAAAAGAAAAAAATAAATCAACAAGCATATTATTATTATTTTTGTTTTAATTTAATTTAATTTTATTTTATTT
Organism: Polistes dominula; assembly: GCF_049000335.1. NCBI lineage: Eukaryota > Metazoa > Arthropoda > Insecta > Hymenoptera > Vespidae > Polistes > Polistes dominula. Next base: position 1,667,188 of record NW_028301111.1, on the reverse strand, counting down.
TATTTTACAGAATAAATCATTAACATAGAATTTACTTTTATTATTATTATTATTATCTTATTATTTTATTTGTTTTTAATTTAATTTAATTTTATTTTATTTTACAGAATAAGCCATTAAAACAAACTTTACCTTTATTATTATTTTATTATTATTATCATATTATTTTATTATTTCACTATTATTATATTATTTATTATTATATATTTTATATTATACTTTTTATTATTATTTTTATTTATTAAAAAGAAATCATGTAAAGAACTGAATATAAATAAAGATAAATGAACAACCATATACATTTTATTTTATTTTATTTCATGAAATAAATTCATTATAACAAAATTAACATTTACTATTATTTTATTATTTCATTATTATTATTATTATTATTATTATTATTATTATTATATTTTTTAATAATTTTACTATTATTATATTATTTAATATTATATATATATATTTAATCATCCTTCCTGCTATTATTTTTATTTATCAAAATGAGGTCAAGTAAATAGAAAGAAGAAAAGTAAAGATAATTATACATATATAAAAAAATAATAATGATACTTACTACATATTAAAAAATAGTTATTATTAGTTAGTTTTATTAACATCATCGTAGATTTCTTTTGTCGTTGTTAAAAGCATAATGAAGGGGGCGGAGGTGTTCAGAGTACGATGCGACTTGATTGAATTTAATCATGTCTGGACTATATATCTAGGACACTACTCGATTTATATTAGACTGCTGTGTGACATTTATCGTTCCTACATCTGTAATACTTCTATACATCTATATATACATGTATATACGTTCATATGAGTATAATAATCATCACCAAAAAAAAAAAGAAAAAATACAAAAATACAAAAATAAAATAAAATAAAATTCAATATATTAAACCCTTCTGAAATATAAATGATTGATATATGATTGATTTTATACTTTGTGCATATTAATATGAATTTGTTTATACACACACACACACACACACACACACACACACATGGTTAAAAAAAATGTATAAAAAATAAAAATAAAATAAATAATGTAAATATTCAAACAAATGTATTGGTGGTGGTTTTTTTTATAATCTCAATGGGATTTTAAACGTAATATTTTGAGAACATAATAATCTCGTTATTTAGATTAGAAATGATTGATATGATTGATTTTATACTTTGTGCGAATTAATATGAATTTGTTTATATACAAACACACACACACACATGTTTAAAAAATGTATAAAAAATAAAAAAAAATAAAATAATGTAAATATTCGTAAAAATGTATTGGTGGTGGTTTTTTATATAATCTCCCAATGGGATTTTAAACGTGATATTTTGAGAACATAATAATCTCGTTATTTAGATTAGAAATATTTGTTCGATTATCATCTTTAATATTTTTATCTTTTTATCACGTATTATATGAGTCTTCCTTTTTATTTTTTTTTTTTTTTTTTTTTATCGATAATATAACATACATTTATCGTGTGTGTGTGTGTGTATTCAAGGTCTAATAAAAAAGGCAGATATATATTTTTTTTATTTACCAAATGGTATATTTTAAATTGACACGATAATTTCTTTTTTTTTGGGGGGGGGGGGGGAATTTAAAATTGATAAAATAATTAAAAAAAAAAAAAGAATAATGATAGAGATGATTTAAATTCGTGGCAAATTGGATTTTTTGTGTGTTTAAATTTGTACCTAAACTGAACGGAAACTTCAATTAAATGTTGCAACCTTCGACGTAATCTCAAAGAGTAAATCTGTTTTAATCTGTTTTTAAATAAAATCGTATCATCAAAGTTGTTTTTTAGTCTCCTTTTTTTTTGTATATATTTAATTTTGTTTAAATTATTTAAGAAAAATAATTACTTCTGTTAAATGTTGTAATATTAAATTTAATTGAGATTTGGTTTTTTTTTTTTTAATTTTTATATAAGATACATTGAAATAAAATCTAATAAAAAAGTAATTGGTCAGAATATATAAAATGTTGCATATTTATTGAATTGTCATTTAAATATTTACTTACAATATACAATGTGTGTTAAAAGTATTCGTACACCGATCAATTTGAAACAAAGTGTTGTTGTTCACAATAATGTGAAATTGTAGTTAATTGATTAATTTTTTTTATAAACAATGAATTTGTATATATTCTTAAAAATTTCTACAATAGATATAATCAATGAAATAATAATATTTTTTAATAAATTAAATATTGAGTTTATTTAAATAATTTGTTAGAATTATCAAATGTTGCATATATATTGCAACATTGATTATCTACTTTAAGTATATATAAATATATAAATATTCAGTATATATGTATATAAATAATAGGTCAGAATATATAAAATGTTGTATATTTATTGCATTGTTATTTAAATATTTACTTACAATATACAATGTGTGTTAAAAGTATTCGTACACCGATCAATTTGAAACAAAGTGTTGTTGTTCACAACAATGTTTTGAAATAGTAGTTTATTAATTAATTTTTAAACCATAAATTTGTACATATTCTTGAAAATTTCTACAATAGATATAATCAATGAAATAATAATATTTTTTAATAAATTAAATATTGAGTTTATATAAATAATTTGTTAGAATTATCAAATGTTGCATATATATTGCAACATTGATTATCTACTTTAAGTATATATAAATATATAAATATTCAGTATATATATATAAATAATAGGTCAGAATATATAAAATGTTGTATATTTATTGAATTGTTATTTAAATATCTATTTGTAATGTATATTGAGTATATATAAATAATTTGTCAGTAAGTTTAATCAAATGTTACATATATATATTGCATTGTCATTTATAGTCATATATTTATGTCATATATACAGTCTATATTTATTTTCAGTATATATTTATTTTCAGTATATATTTATTTTCAGTATATATTTATTTTCAGTATATATTTATTTTCAGTATATATTTTTGTATAGTACTTAAAAGTATTATTATTATTATTATTATTATTATTATTATTATTGGTCATCTCAATTATACAGAAAATATATCCCCATATACTTGACACAGTTATAAAAAAAAAAAAAAAATAATAACAATAATAATTAACAGTACAATTAACATTTTATCATCGGAATAATTTAACGAAAAAAAAAAGAAGAAAAAAAACATAAAATTTTTCTTTTATTACAAAAAAAAAAAAAATAAAAAAAAAATTGAATTGCAATTAAAATTGAATCGAACGCGTATTTATTTTTTTTCTTTCGTTTTTTTTTTATTCCCTCGAAACTTTTTTCTGCTTATTACTTGTTTATAAATATGTTGATAAATATTTAAATAAAAAGATTAAAAAAAAAAAAAAAGAAAATATTTGTAAAAAGAGAGAAAAAAAAGGGAAAGGGAATGAAGGTAATGAAGGTTTTTTTTATTTTTTTTTTTTATTACAATGAGAAATTTCATTGGCAACACTAAAGTTATCTCGTCAGTTTTCACTTTCTTCCGAGGTACCTCAGACCGGTTCGACGTTCAATCTCGCGTGTCCTGCTTTTTTTTTGTGTGTGTATGTTCTTTTTTCTTTCTCATTCGTCCCGATGTACCTTTGACAAGGATTTGCACTTTTTTTTTATTCATTTTTTTTTTTTTGTCATTTTTTCTTTTAAGGGAAACCCACGATACGCTAGATTTCATTTAACGAGTTTTAACCACTTTCACTTTCTTTTACATCTCTTCCTTAGAATGCAAAAGTTTATCAACAAATTTAGAAAAAAAAAAAAAAAACATGAAGAAGAAATAAAAAGAAGAAGAAGAAGAAGAAGAAGAAAAAAAAGATTTGTTCACTCGACTCTACTTTTTATTTTCCTCTTTTTAAAAATTTTTTAGATTGAATTTAAAAGAAAATCAAACAAATTAAATAAAAAGAAATAATATTTTTATTATTTTTTATTCGAATAATTGTACGTTTAAACGATTTGTTTTCAAGTTGAAAATTTTATTCCTGCTAGCGAGATTTAAAAAAAAAAAAAAAATTATTAATAATATAAAATTACAGTTGACACTTAAACAATTGATCAAATGTTCTCTTTCTCTCTCTCTCTCTCTCTCTTTTATAGTGTGTTTAAATTTTTATATAATTGAACAAAAGTTAATAAGAAATGTAAGTGTAAATATTTGATTATAATACATACATATAATTTTTCGTAGTTCACATAGTATATAAATAATTGAAATATGTTACACATTTTAAGTAAAATTCAATGAAATTAACAAATTCGTGGATTTGTAATTTGTAAACATTTGTAAAAGTACAAATTTGCAAAGGTACGGTAATTTGTAACAATACAAATTTTTAAATATAATTATATAAATATTTATATTAATTAATATTGTATGTGTGTAAATATATTTATTATTATTAATTAATTATAAAATAATATTTTTTAAAAAATATATTATTATATTTGAATGCACGTGTATCGTATGAGAAATCAGGTGAAAAATCATGGAAAATATAAAAAAAAAAGTATACTTCAGAAAAAAACACGAACACGAACATAAATACGAACACAAACACGAACCTATAAATACGAACACGAACACGAATACAAACACGAACACGAATACGAACACGAGCACAAATATGAACACGAATACGAACACGAGCACAAATATGAACACGAATACGAACAGGAACACGAACGTAAACATACAAACACATATGAACGTAGGATATACACACATACACGTACCTAAAGTTTACACATATGTATATACAAAGATTAGTCCGGGTTACCTGACCTGTTTCTTTTTTTGTGGAATCCTTTTTCTCACGACATTTTAATACTTGAAATTTCGGTGACAAGAAATAAAATAAAATAAAAATAAAAATAAAACAACTAGGTCACATTACGAATTAGATTATTCGACGTATTTTAATGTAACGTGTTTTACAATTATTTTACACACGCAATAAATAACTCGATTTGATTTTTTATTGTTGTTATTTTTATGTTTTTTTTTTTTTTTTTTTTTACATTGGTGAGTAAGAAATGTATACTAAATTTCATAGTATTTAATACTCTTGGTAAAAAGAAGCCCCGATGAGAGTTTACGACTGTGGTCTACCGTTTGACCTACATTACATTAAGGTAAACAACATATATATATATATATATATATATATATATATATATATATATATATATATATATATATATATATATATAATATTAGGATTTTTTTCGTTCTATATTTCTTTTTTTTTTACGCGATTTAGAACACCTTGAAATTAGTAAAAAAAAAAAAGAATAAAAAAATTAGTTTTTTTGTCTCACTCTTTCAAGACTCACGTAAAACGTAAAATGAATTCTATTCGATTATATTTTTATTCTGTTATTTTATTAAAATATTTCTTTTATTTTTTTTTTTTTTACTTTTCAATATTACAATATTACTCATTCGTTAGTTTATTATTTATTTATTTATTTATTTATTCGTATGATTTATATTGTTTTTTTTTAAGACAAATAGAAGAATACTATACACGTCATCATTTTTCTATTTCGAATATAATTAAAAAAAAAAAGAGAAGAAACACACGTGTAATGTAAAATATGACACGGTTATTATAATACTTTGGTGAATATTTGTAAAATGTGTAGAATACTTTTGCATTCATGAAAAATGAATAAACAGATAACACATTTGTAAGTATTGCATTCGTACTTCATTACACACCATTCTCTTTAAACAATAATCTATTCACGTATTATTTATGCGTATGTATGTATATATACATATATATATATATATATATATATATATGTACGTATGTATGTAATGTAATGTAATGTATGTGTATTTGTAATGTACGTAATATACTTATTCAATCGTTTGAATGGATATTAGTGAAGCCGATTACAACGTGACATTTTGCATCCATGCAAATAAGATTAGAAAAAAAAATGTATATTCAATCGATATAAGTAGTTACGGATAAATGTCGGATTTATCTTTCTCATTTATTTATGTAAATTATAAAATTAAATGTTAATACGAGAAATACAAATATAAAATAAAATAAAATAAAAGAGCAGTAAAAATTAGCAAATAGTTGGGCAATTTTTATAAAATTAAATGTTAATACAAAAAATTACAATAAAATAAAATAAAAGAGTAATAAAATAGCAAATTATAGGATAACTTTTATAAAATTAAATTTCAATGCAAGAAACAAAAAAAAATAAAATAAAATAAAATAGCAATAAGCTAGCAAATAGTTTGACAATTTTTATAAAATTAAATGTTGGTGCAAGAAATAAAAATAAAAATAAAATAACAAATATAAAATAGCAAATACTAGTTGGACAACTTTTTATAAAATTAAATGTTAATACAAGAAATAAAAAAATAAAATAGTAATAAGCTAGCAAATAGTTTGACAATTTTTATAAAATTAAATGTTGATGCAAGAAATAAAAAAAAATAAAAATAAAATAACAAATATAAAATAAAATAGCAATACACTTGCAAATTAATAGGCAACTTTTTACAAAATTAAATTTCAATGCAAGACAAAAAAAATAAAATAGCAACAAGCTAGCAAATAGTTTGACAATTTTTATAAAATTAAATGTTAATACAAAAAAAAAACAAAATAAAATAACAAATATAAATCAGCAAATAGTTGGACAATTTTTAAAAAAATTCAATGTTAATAAAAAAAAAAAAATAAAAAAAAATAAAAACTAAAAGAACACTAAAATGGCAAATTAGTTGAATCAACATTTTTCAAAAGAAGAAGAAAAAACAAACAAACAAAAGGTTTTGTTAAAATATTTTTTACACGCATAGATTCACATACATACACTTATATGAATAAAAACACATATACACATATATAATACATTCTTTTACAAGATTCATTTGGTGGTATTAGAAACAGGGTAGAAAAGAAGGGTTAAATAACACCGTAAATGGAACTGACCAACATTCTAGGCCAATTAGAGTCCAAGCCCAGGGACATTTCTAATACAAAGTAGGATTTCAGAATAGACCTGTTACTTACACATATATTTCTCTAGTATATGTCTCTCTATGTGTCTGTGTTTATGTGTCCAATAGAATTACGAATGAAAGAAAGACAGAGAAAGAGAACAAGAAAACACTACGTAATACTTTAATTTGCTTATGCGATTTTTTTTTCTACTGTGTTTCCATAGAATTCATTCGTGATTGCGTTTATACACAGTGGGTCATTGTTATAACGTGTTCAATGCACGAACGCGTGACTAACTTTAATCAACGTATATATATATATATATATATATATATATATATATGTGTATAAAATGTCGAAGACAAATATTAGCATAAATTAAATTTTTTTAGAATATATTTTTTATTTTTTTACTTTTTTAATTTTTTTCATAAAAAATTTCACCATTTTATTTTTTGACTATAATGACATATATATATCATTTTTTGTATACAATTTTTCTAAATTGTAATATGTATATAAATATAATAAATAAATGGCAAAGATTTTTTGTTTAAAAATAATTGTCAATTATCTTCAAAAAAAAAAAAAAAATAATAATAATACTTTACTTTAAAAGAATGTTAGGATTTATTTTAATATTATTTTTTCTATATTATTTAACCTTTGCTTACCACCCTTCCTGGAGTAACACGCTTACCACACCCGGGTCCTTTGGACCCAGGACGAGAAAACTCGTTATAAAAATGAAATTATTGCATAGATTTACTTCAACATTTTTTTTGACACTTCTTTAATACTTACTTAAAAAGACTATATAGGTTTTATAGCTTTAAATTAAATTTAAATATGTTGAAAAAATTGCCAAAGTTGTTGAACAATTGAGAACAATGACTGAAGTTGCAAAAAATTGTCTGGGAGGTTCCTTTGGACCAAGGGTGGTAAGCAAAGGTTAATATTTTCATTCATATTATCGTTGTTATTGTTTTACATATTAGTTAAATATATTTATTTAAAATAATTGTTTAAAATAATATGTTGAAGATAATTGTTAAACATATTTATTGTAATTATCTTTAAATTGTCTTCAAAACAAAATAATAATAATAATAATAATAATACTTTACATAAAAAATGTTAAATAATATCTTGAATATTTTCATTAAATTTATTAATCAATATTTATCTTTTTAAACAAACAAACAAACAAACAAACACTTACACATACACATACATATTATTTAATAATAAATGAAAAAAAAATCAAATAAAATGATAAATAAAATAACATACATAATTGCATATCAGTCAATCAATTTCAATTTGATTATTATTATTATTATTTTATTATTATTATTATTATTATTATTATTTTTATTATTTTTCTGCAATAGTTATTCGGGAAAAATAGTACAATAGGGTGAGTCAAATCGAAAATAGGTTTGTAGAAGATAAGAACTCAGTCTGGCATGTAACGAGTGGCACATGTCGCGTGTTCATCACGCGAACGAAATTATGGCACACGATCGGTTTCCTAGTCGGCAACTGTGCCACCTTTGCAAATAGGGGAACCAACGAACAAAACGTTCATTGCATACGAATTTATTCCTTTCTAGGGGTGGTTGACTATGTAGGGTGGGTTGGGGTGAGGTTACTATAACTCCCTTTTGGTGTTACGTCGTAAACAGAAACCCTTGATCGTATATCTCACACACACACACACACACACACAGATGTGTGTAAATTATACGTCAGATAAATTTTGTCAACGTCTTACTTTGCAAATGATTTGATGATAGATTGATTAACTCTTGTTATCTTCTTTGTTCTTTTTTGTTTGCTATTTGTATTATTCATTCTTCAAATATGACGTCATATAACTGAAATAATGTATCGATTGTAATAATACGGAATATCAGAAAGATGTTTTGAATATGAATAATGAATATTATTATTGTTACTGTTAATGGTTTGATTACAGTGGATGTATTTTATCTTGCTTTGTTTTGAAAAATTAATATTATATTTTAAATTATATATATAATATATATTTATTATATTTATGTATTAATATTATAATACATAACTAATACAATATATAATACAATATATTTAATATATTATTATTATAATATTTAATATAATATTAATTTTTTATAATTAATATTAATTTAATTTAATATTTAATATAATATTAATATTATATATTAATATTATAATACATAACTAATATAATATATAATACAATATATTTAATATAATATTATTATATATTTAATATAATATTATTATAATATTTAATATATTATTATTATAATTATAATATTTAATATAATACATAATTTATGTAATACATAATATACAAAAATTAAATATCTAATTTATATTATAATAAGTATTTTTTTTTTGCGACTGGCAGGATTCGAACCCACGATACCGCGGATATGAATCGGAGACTTTAACACCATGCCACAGATCACTGTATTATAATAAATATATATATATATATATATATATATATATATATAGATTACAATTTTGACAATTTGGTATTGATTTAATTTTGTTAATTATTTATAATATATAATTTATAATATATATGTATTATATATTATGTATTATATTAATTATAATACAATAATTAAATATCTAATTTATATTATAATAAATATATATATATATATATATATATATATAGATTACAATTTTGGCAATTAGATATTGACCAAATTTTGTTAATTATTTATAATATGTATATATAATTATTATATTTATTTTATTTAATATTATATATTTATAATAAAACATATCATTAGTATTTATATTTTAGTATTTAATTTATAATTATTACTATACTTATATATTATTATAATATATTATACATAATTTAATTTTTAATTACTACAATAATACAATAAAATAACATTTACAAAATATCTACACAGATTTGTTTTAATTTGTAATAATATTAATTATAAAACAGCAACATAAATTAAAGTATTTACATGAATAATATTAAATATAATTAACATACACATAATATACATTAAATAATTAAATTATATATTATAATATATAATAATGTGTTGTTAAGAAAATAATGAAAAGAAGATAAGATAAAAAAAAAATGCAAGACGAGAAATAGGTAAAAGGAAGATCGTCTGTTCAGTACGTTTGATGAACGTATCTAAAGGTCGTCCCTAGAGGGTAGTAAAAGTACTCGTACACCCCGAAGGGTAACCCTCGAAATGAGGGGAGAATCTGTCAGGAAGCTGGAGAATTCATCGAAATTGGACGCCAGAGCTTTTTGGCCTTATTCTCGATTCGGTTTCTATCCACAAAGGAACTTTGTGTGATTTATTTTCCAGTTTATATTCAGCCGTACCTAACTTTACGTTAAAATCACGTTAATATATAGTACAGGAATGATTAATAGATATTAATAATGAAAAGTTATATGTCAAAGAAATTTTCATTGAAAAATCTATGATTTAAACAATAAAAAAAAGAGAAATTTCTATTTGATTTAACAAATGTTTTTTTTCTTTTTAGATTTACATAGGTTATGTTCATTATTTTTGACTTATAAATATTGTTTGAATGAAGGATTGAATAGAAAGGGATGGGAATTAATTTTTAAGTATATTTCATTTATGTTAACTAAAAATACAAAAAATATATTTTTCTAGGATAATATTTAAATTTTATATATTCATAGAGTAATCAAATATGTAATTAGTCAAATTAGTTCTGTCTGTAAACATTTAGTGTTAAATCTTACCAAAAAATTAGAAAAACTTGTTTCTAATATTTATTATTGCAATATAGTTTCTAAATATATATACGATATTAATAATTTATTTATTTATTTATTTATATGTCACAGTTTTAATTTTTTATTTTTTAAAAACAATTATATTTACCTAGTAAAAACAAAATTAAATACCTCAATACGAAATTGTCAAAATTGTGATCAATATATGTATATATAATATATATTATAATATAAAACTTAATATTATTATTATATAAATTATATATTATATATTTTTTTAAATATTTTTATATATTTATATAATTATAATTATATATATAATATTTTATATTATTTAATTACAATTTATTTTTATTTTATATATATTTTAAATATATATATATATATATATTTAAATACATAATTAAATAAAAATAATAGACAAAAATCAGACCATTTTTATTTGTACAATTTAGAATTAATTTGACTTTATCCAACATAAAATTTTGCTTTAAAACCCCCATAAAATAACCATCAACATAATATATATATATATATATATTTGTACAATTTTATGTTTCCTTTTCTGTTTCTTACATACACTTATCTACCAACATATTTAGGTTTATTGGTTGAATTATTATTATACACACATATATACATGTACACATATATAATTCGTCGATTAGGCTAATTTTAGAGGGACGCAATGGGTACATTCACACACATATACACACACATTCTTTCTCTCTCTCTCTCTCTCTCTCTCTTTCTCTCGAAACGCACTTCTCTTGCATGGGATGAAAATTTAATCCATCGTGGCCTTCGATGGCGCCGACGATCGATTGTAAAAACACGGTGAGAGTAAAAGGGGGGAAAAAAGGGGGAGAAGAAGGAGGTGGAGGAAGGGTGGTGTGAGGAGGGTGGTGTGAGGAGGGTGGGTGGTGGGTGGATGTTAGTGCGTCTGAGTTGCGTCGTTGTAAAGTTGTTTGTTCGTCGTTGTACTTATATACTTCTGCAATTGTAAAGAATAAATATAGTATGAGTTTAATACATGTTAAATAATATGTGAGCATAATTACGAAAATGATCTAACATAAGGTCATATAAATCTTGTTTCGACATATTTAAAAGATTATATTATTTAAACACTATAATGAATTTTATGAAATGTTTAAAAATAACAAACATTTAACTAATGAGTCATTTTTCATAGTATTATAAATATTATATTAAATTAATTTAGTTTAGAAATAATATATATATATATATATATATATATATATATATATATATATATATATATATAGTAAATGAAGAAATGACAAATTAATTTTCTATTATTATTTAACTTTGTAAGATTATTTTTATAATTATATCTTTTATTTTGAGATATTTAAAAAGATTACAATTTTTGAACACTCTAAATGTGAATTTTATATAATTTTAATGACAAACACTCTTTAACAGTTTATTTTGTATAATATCATTAAAAATTACATTGAATTACTTTAGTTTCAAATAAAATACTGTTTACTAAATAACTGATTAATTTATTTTGATTTTAATTTTTAATTATTGTTAGACTAATTTCATAATTATATATTCTTTGTTTAGAGATACTTAAAAGAGTATATTTGAACACTATAATTAATTCTATATATAATATTGTAATAACAAACATTATTTAACAGTTGTTGTCAATTGACAATTGTTTATCTAATAAAAAAAATAATATAAATACTTCAACAATACAAATTGTAAGAAATTTAATTAACTCAAAAATGTGTTATTGAATTAAATTAAATTAAATTAAATTAACCTTTGCTTACCATCCTTCCTAGAGTAACACGCTTACCACACCCGGGTCCTTTAGACCCAGGACGAGAAAACTCGTTATAAAAAAAAACTATTGCATAGATTTACTTCAACATTTTTTTTGACACTTCTTTAATACTTACTTAAAAAGACTATATAGGTTTTATAGCTTTAAATTAAATTTCAATATGTTGGAAAAATGACCAAAGTTGAACTATTGAGAAAAATGACTCAAGTTGCAAAAAAAGGTCTGGGTCCTTTGGACACAAGTGTGGTAAGCAAAGGTTAAATTAGAAAATAAGAACAGAAATATGAAATAAAAAAAGATATATCAAATTATCATTAAAAATAATACACTTATTTAAATATTCTAAACGATAATAATAATAATATTAATAATATTTGTATAATTTCAATGGTAAAAAAGAAACTCAACATTTGTCCTAGTTTACATGAAACAAAAGGGAAGAAATCTAAAAGATATTACTTGGAAAGACTTAATTTTACTTCGTAGAAAATTGTCTTTAACGAAGAAAGTAAAGAAAGTAAAGAAAGAAAAGAAATAAAAAGAAAAGAAAAAAACAACAACATGTCAGAAAAAGATGCAGTACTTCATTCTTAATTACTATGCACCAGAATTAATTACTATATCTTCTTTTTAAGTTAAGAAAGAGTTGTCTCCTTTTTATTCATTAAAATAAATGAAATATTCCACTCCCTTCTCTTCCAAAAAAAAAATAAAAAGATAATACGTGCGTGAGATAGGAAAATGGAACTGAAATGTTGCTATTCTTACGAGTATAAGATAAAAAATAATGGCAAACATAAAGAATTGGCAAAAAAACAAGAAGAAGAAAAATTCCCTTATCGTCGTTCTATTTGTTTGTATCTGAAACGCAAACGTGCCAGTTAAAAATTCGGGTCACCCGGTATATAGGACGAGACCTGATTCAGAATTTTTTTGGAAACGTTTCCAGGATGATGATAGTCTAGACTATTATTTATTACTACTACTGTTACTATTACTACGATTAGTACGAATACAAGAAGAAAGATAAAATAAAATAGAAAGAAACAAATGTAGGTTCTTATAACCTCAAAAAAAAAAAAAAATGCGTTTTAGCTAAAAAAGTAGGTCTTGCAATCATGGATTTTGGTCAAATTTTATAGGAAAATAGATTTTGCTTCCATGTTTATGAATATATGTGGTTATAGGGGCTTCTACTCAATAATTTTTTACATATTTGCAATTAAAGATGATAAATAAAGATGCTGTTTAATCCTGAAATTCATTTCTCAATTCTCAATTCTATATTCACAAATTCAAAAATACAATATTAAAAAATAATATTTATACGATATTAAAAATATAATATTTATACAATATTAGAAATATAATATTTATACAATATTTGAAATATAATATTTATACAATATTTGAAATATAATATTTATACAATATTGGAAAAATAATATTTATGCAATATGATAAATATAATATTTATACAATATTGGAAAAATAATATTTATACAATATTGGAAAAATAATATTTATACAATATTTAAAATATAATATTTATACAATATTGGAAAAATAATATTTATACAATATTTAAAATATAATATTTATACAATATTGGAAAAATAATATTTATGCAATATGATAAATATAATATTTATACAATATTGGAAAAATAATATTTATACAATATTGTAAATATAATATTTATACAATATTGTAAATATAATATTTATACAATATTGGAAAAATAATATTCATATAATATTATTTTTGAATATTATATGTATATATTATTTTTGAATGAATTTATTATTATTACAAATATTATATTATTTATATATTTGAATATTATACGAATATATTATTTTTCTAATATTATATAATTATATTATTTTTGAATATTATATAATTATATTATTTTTGAATGAATTTATTATTTTTACAAATATTATATTATTTATATATTTAAATATTATATGAATATATTATTTTTCTAATATTATATATTTATATTATTTTTGAATTTAAGAATTGCGAATTGAGAAATGAATTCAAGTATTAAACGGCATCTTTATTTATCATCTTTAATTGCAAATATTTACAAAATTAGTGATTGTTGTCCCCTATAACCCATATATATTCGTAAACAGGGAAGCAAAATCTATTATCCTACAAAATTTGAACAAAATCGCTGATTGCAAGACCTTGCACTTCCCTTGTTAATATAAAATAAAAAAAAAAGGATGCAAGAGAGAGAGAGAGAGAGAGAGAGAGAGGTAGGGAGTTATGACAACATTGCAAAAAAAAATCTTTTTCTCCAATTTAAACAAACAAACAAACACGGTTTATAATACTCCGTGAAGTATATCTTCTTCATACACATATATATATATATATAAGTGTATGTGTTAATTTTAGTGTGTGTTAGTGTAACTGGGCGCACCCTCGAAAACTCGTACTCGCGAATGGATAGATGGTAGGCGGCAATAAAATGTCGTAAGTCAGGCGAAGGGTGTTTTCCCCACTCTAACCCAACTCTCTCACCCCCCACCCTATCACCCTCCTCTTTCTTTTTCTTTCATGCATATTACACATATACATGCAAACATAGAAACAGAAAAAGAGAAAGAGAAAGAGAAAGATAAAGGAAAAAGAGAATCGTACGAAGGCCTAGGTAAAAGTATGAGGGGAATCATGGAAGCATCGAACACTGTTAGGAAGTATATGAGGGAGGGTAAAGGGAAGAGGGTGGAAAAGGGAAAGGAGAGGGAAGGGTGCACCCGCGTTTCCAACGAACCTCTTTACGTGCGCAGGCGCCATATCGATTTCTATTTCGCACACCAACAGTCTCTAAGTTATTTCCTTGTGTATATATTACGTATGTAACATATATATGTGTGTGTGTATGTGTGTATGAATGTATACGTTAGATAGCTTTACGTTCCCATCATCATCCCGCATCCACAACGATTCTCTTCGTCGTTTAATGGACGATCAGAATGTCTTTTTCTTTTTGTCTCTGTCTCTCTCTTTCTATATCGGATTCATCTTCTCTTTTTGTTTTTCTTTTTATTTTATTTCTACTTTTAAACAGTCGAATGTTTTAATCGTTGATGTATTTTTGATCAGGATATTTTGATCGTTGATTTTTTTGTGTTTTTTTTTTTTTTTTTTTTGTGGAGGATTTCAAATCATACTTGGGAATCCCCGTAATCTTCCCCCTCCAACTTCCCCAGTTCTCCCACTCTTCTCTCCTATGATTGTACATCCATAATCAATTGAATTACTTTTTTTTTTTTACAAATATGTGATCTTTTATGTTTTTTTTTTTAATTTGTGTGTCAATTTTTTTGAAAAAATATAATAATAATTATAATAATATATTCTTACGTATATTTGATAGTATTTTTGTTTTATTATTTTTTTTTTTTTTAATTAGTGTGTCGATTTTTTTGAGCCACTATAATAATAATTATTATTATAATATATTTATAAATAAATTCAATAGTATTTTTGTTTCTATTTTTTGTTGTTATTATTTTTTTTATTTCTTAAATCTCATGGGAATACTAATAATAAATTGTCGAAGTTTTATTGTTCATTGGCCATGCACACACTCATGCACATACTCATACACACACTCATGCATACATTCATGTACACATTCATACACACACTCATGCACACATTCATGTACATACTCATGCAGACACTCATACACACCCATACACACACCTTTGTCCATGATTACGTTTGATGATTGTGTATGTATGAGTTAAATGATTACATTCATCCGTATCGAAAGGAGGAGTATGAGGATGAGGATAAGGATGAGGAGGAGGAGGAGGAGGAGGAGGATGGTTGGGGAAAGGGGGTTGGTTGAGGGGGGAGGAGTATTTTTAACCTAAGGATACTGTCGATCGATGACTCCGATCCACTGCTTCCGTTTCTTTTTTCCCCATATCCGTTAGATAAAATTAGCAGTAGATTTTTAAAATGTGTGTTTTCTTTTCTATACTACCAATCATACCTTCCCACCTCCTCCTATCCTCCTCCTCCTCCTCCTCCTCCTCCTTCTCCTCCTCCTTCTCCTCCTATCTCTTTCTATCTCACTTCATTTTTTTTCTTCTATTTTTTTTCCCTCTTTTCTTTTTATCTCGGTTAAGTTTAATCTCGTTATCGGTGATTAGGGATTAATCAAATGACGAATATTAGATTCTTATCTTGTTTCTGATAATGTATTGTAGTTTGATAGACAATGCTGACAACTTGATCGAGTTATTATCTAAATTATTTTCTATTGTTTTTTTTTTTTTTTAAGTTCTTTCAAATGGTTCTTTTGTTTTCTTTATTGTTACGTTCCACTTCACACATCATTCTTTTCTTAATTATTTGTTGTTGTTGTGGTTGTTTAGGTTGTTATTGTTGTTGTTGTTATGGTTTGTACTGTACATATCATTGTGAGGTAGCTAAATCTTGACAAACCCTTTTCTAGGGTTGGTAGCATAGAGAATATTATTTCTAGCATTCCTAATTATTATTATTTTTGTTGTTGAGGTTGTTATTGTTGTTATTGTTATGGTTGGTACTGTACACGTTATTGTGAGGTAGCTAAATCTTGACAAACCCTTTTCTAGGGTTGCTAGTATAGGGAATATTATTTCTAGCACGTTTCATACAAACCCTTTTTCTAATAACCATCAACAAAACAAGGGTTTGAACAAACCCTACTGTTTCCTTACTTTCCTATTTGTTTTTGTTTTAGTTAAAACCAAATGAGGAGAACATATTGTAACCTTTTTAATTTAATTTAACATTTCCAGTTATTATTTATCACAAATGATTGTAAATAATCAACCAGTTCAACATAACATTACATAACAAGTGATAAACTGTATAAAATAAAACCATGAAGAGAGAGTGAGAGAGAGAGAGAGAGTGACGTAATAAGAGAAAGAAAATGAGAGACACACAAAACAGGATGGGTAGGTCGTCGTCGTCGTCTACGTTGTCATCGTCGTCGCATTGAATTTCAAGCACTTAATACAAAGTCCTATTTCCCTTTCCCTTATACTGACGTCGCTACCGCCATACTGTCCTATCACTTCCACCCTTTTCGTCTGGTCTCATACTTTTATGTATTGTCATGAAATCGTTGGCCCGTGAACCTGCTGGACGATTCTAGCAAAAACCTGATCGGATTTCATTGTTGGTATTCTCAGGAAAATAAAAAAACAATCACGCCCAGTCGTTTCATGATCAGGTGTGGCACCTGGCTAATAAATAAAATCATGGGGGTTTTTTTTTCTTTTTTCCTCTTTTTCTTTCTTTTTTTTTTCTGTCTATGTATTATATGTAACTGTTTAAAAGGACTGTAATGGTATAATAGGCAATTGTATACAGTAAATAATAGTTTTCAGGTTAATAAGAATTGTATGAAGTCAAATGTGGTTTTTAATTTATTTTCAATTATTTGAAATATAAATAATAATCATATTTAATTATTCAAAATATAAAACGTTAATAACAATTGTGTAAATAGTTATATATACAGTCTTATAGTTTTATAGTTATTTACAGTATATACAGCTTTCAGGTTAATAAGAATAGTATGAAGTCAAATATGGTATTTAATTTATTTTCAATTATTTAAAATATATAAATAATAATCATATTTAATTATTCAAAATATAAAACGTTAATAACAATTGTGTATATAGTTATATATACAGTTTTATAGTTTTATAGTTATTTATAGTATATACACAGTTTTCATGTATAATATAATAATTTTTATATATATCTTACCTTAATCACATAATATAATTAATTTCTGTATCTATTCCATAAAATAAATTTAACATTCAATAATAAATAATAAATGTGGTGTAAAAAATAATATTAACAATATCTGTAATTACAATTACTAGTTAATTGTAATTAAGAAAGAAAAAAATAAACAATAATAATTAATATAAATAAAAAATAAAAAATAAATATATAATAAAATGAATTTTACAAAACCAATCAATTTGATAAACGAGATATATAAATAAGCTAATTTATATAATAAAATTTATAATAAAATATAATAAAATCACACACACATATACACATAAAATTAATTTCTTCATAGAAACAATTTTCTTCTAATTGTTGAATACAGTTCATTTTTTCCCATGAACATTAAACCCATTTCATTCTCTTATGCTTATCCTTTTCTTTAACTGTTATCTTCATCTTTATCTAATTTCTTATTTCTATTCTTTGTAACACACTCCTATATATATATACATGTGTGTGTGTGTGTGTGTGTGTGTGTATTTATTCTAACGTAAACACAAGTTAGAGATCATTCCAGGAAATTCGTATGAAATCGTTCGTTAAGCGTTTAAAAACCAACCAAGCAACCAACCAACCAACCACCCACCCACCCACGCAACTAACTATCAACTAACTGGCCATCGGGCATAGTATTTGCCAAGAGTTTCGTGCTAAGCAACCAATGTGAACGTTTCTAACTGCCAGTGAGTTAGGTCAGTAGCCAGAATTAGATAGGCTTACTGGAGTATTATACGATGATCTACGACGATTACAATTTTATTCTATATCACATTATATTTAAATGTATGTAATTTCATTTATGATTAAGTTACTGTTTTATTTACTTTCAATTTTATTCCAATCATATTGTATTCAGGTTTAGATTTTTTTAAATATATTATTATATATGAATCATGTTATACATCAATTTCACAGTCAACTTTCTCCCAATACGTATGTAGGATGCATAAAGTATATGTGTGTGTGTGTTATTAAGATAATTCAATGAATATGTGGGAGTATGAAAAAAAAAATATATAAAACACAAAACCTTTGATATTGTTTAAGAACTTTTATCACAAATGAAAGTCTTCAAATGTGTTCAATGAGCTTGAAAATATTGATTATATAAAATAAAATAAAATAAAATGAAATATATATTAAAAATATAATAAATTTAATATATATTTAAGATAACAATTAAATATAATATTATAACAAAATCACACATATATAATCTTTTAGAATTCTTATTAAACTGCAAACTATAATATATATAATTGTTATTAAAGTTTTGTCTAGTGAATAATTAGAGATGATTATTATTTATTTCGTTATATTTTTGTATTATATTTTAGATTATTATTATCTATTTATTATATAGTATTATATTATAGAAATATTATTAATATCATTTTGCACCATATTTAATTAATATTTATTATTAAATATTGAATGTATTTAATTAAATAGATTTACATAAATTAATTATATTAACTAAATAAAATATAAAGAAAAAATAAAATATTATATATTTAATTATATTATGTGAATATATTGTATATAGGAATTTGTCTAATGCAATAATTGTTTTGTAAATATATTATATGAAAAATAAATTAATGAATGAATTATAATTTAACAGGAAAAAGAAATTATTTAAAAATTGATTTAAAAAATTATTTGTGAAAATTTAACAGAAAAAAAAATTATTTCAAAATTGATTAAAAAAATTATTTGTGAAAATTTAACAGAAAAAAAGAATTATTTAAAAATTGATTTAAAAAATTGTTTCAAAATTTAACAGGAAAAAGAAATTATTTCAAAATTGATTTAAAAAATTATTTGAAAATTTAACCCCCCCAAAAAAATGATTGAAAAATTGATTTAATTACATAATTATGATAACACATTAATTGATAGTTTAAATTAGACTAAATATTATTTAAAAATTGAAATAAAATATCATTCTAACATTCATTGATAACAATTGAACAATTGTTAAAACTGGATGATGTTTTGTTAATTTTGTAAAACATTTGTATGTGAAATTAATCGAAAATGATTGAATGAAATTTTTGTAGATATATTAAAGTGTTGTATTGATCATCTCATATCCAAAATATAGTAATACTACATAACTTCCGTGAATGAAAATTAAACGTTCATGGGGGGTTAGTTTAAGTAAACCAAACGAAGTGTAAAGATACGGAATAAACGACCAGTTGACCTTTGTAATTCGATCCTATTGGCTTTGGTGACATCGAGCCTTGGTTATTGGCAAACCACAAGGAAAAACTGGTTCCCATTTGAGGCGTTGAAAAGTATACCTATTTTATATATTTTTTTTTTATATATATATATTTTTTTTTTTTTATTTTTTTTATATCATTAAGATTATCTTCCCTCTTCATTTTTATTTATTTTCGTAATTATTAATTTATTATTTCTACATTTGTAGAGAATTAAAACAATAATCATTTTGTGTTTCTTTTATATTAATTTTTTTACATCTTTAAGATTGCATTCTTTTTTCCTTGTTTTTTTTTTATTTATATTTGTTAAATTATAATTTTCAATTGTTTATCTTCGAATTTGTAGAGAGAAAAAAAATATATTCCATTTCGTGTTACTTTTGTAATATTATTTCTGTATTTATTTTTTTTATATCTTTAGGATTGTCTTTCCTTTTCATTGTTTTATTTTTTAATTCTGAATTTGTCATTTTTATGTTTTGTAGAGAGAAAACAAAAATATTAATTTGATGTTTCTTTTATTTGTCTATTTGAGTTATTTTTATATCTTTAAAATTATCTTTCCTTTTCTTTTTCTTTTTATATTTTTTAATTTTAATTATTAATTTTTTATCTTTGAATTTGTATAGAATAAAAAATACCTACTTTATGTCTCTTTTATTATTTTTCTTTTTTTATTTATTTTTACATTTTTAAGTTTACCTTCCCTTTCACTTTTTTTTTATTTATATTTTTTAATTGTAATTATCAATTTGTTATTTCCCAATTTTTATAGAGAAGAAAAATATTCATTTTTACGTTTCTATTTATTAATTTTTTATTTTTTAATACTCAATTTGTTATCTTCATTGTTTTATGTATAGAGTGCAAAAATAAAAAGAAATGGAATTTTTTTTTAGGAAAGAATTTCAAAAAAAAAAAAAAGCATTTATTTTTTATTGGAAAATTGATGAGACAATGATCGTAGAATTTTCCAAGGGAAAATGTTCATTCTGCGTTACTATGTTGTGATGACCCATAGTGCAGAGAAGAAGGGAAGATCCGAAATAACTGGCACGTTCGTGCCATGCATCGCTTCCTGAACCACTCAAATTCTTAAGCTAATCTTATTCGAATTATTTCGATCGAATTAAATTGTCAAAAATATTATAATATCACCCTGTCACTCCCTTTCCTTGACACCTTCTTAATTTCATAAAAAAAAAATAAATTAATGCACACAAAGTGTAATTGATGTCACTCGCAATTTTTACGACATTTTTCTCTTATAAACAATCTAAAATTTGTTTGATTAATTTAATATTACGAATTTAATAAATAATTTTTATTAGAAGATTCGTACATAACCTAACTTATGTAAAAAAAAATAAATGTGTGCAAATTACACACGATAGAAGTGAAACCTTCAAAGAAAACCAACTTTCGAGACGTGAATATATCGAAATAATTGAATTGTAATACAGTGCCATCTATTGAAAGAATCTTACAGAACCTAAAAAAAACAAACTCGAAATAAAAATCTTTAAATTAGTAATAAAAAAATAATAATAATAATAAATAAAAAATTGTGCTATGTGCTAAGTTGGAAAAAAATCACGTGAAAGAAAATAAATTTCATTAAAATAAGTTGAGTAGTTTCGGAATTATTAGTGGACAAACATATTGTGACACTGAATTTTTATATATAAAATTTAATTAATTAATTAATTAATTAATTAATTAATTAATATATAGAATTAAATTATATATTGAATTTTATTAATTAATTAATTATTTTTGTTTCATCGGTTTCACTGTTTCTTCCGTTTCACGTTCTTCCGTTTCACGATTTTCAAATCACCCTGATTCTAAAGAAGTTTTCACTTCAAAAAATTATGTAAAATTCTTCAAATGTGTTAGCTTCAATAGAAATGATTATTTTTCATCTATTTTTATTTTTACCTGTTTTACAATTTTAATTTTGTCTTTTTTTCATTTCATTAAAAAAAAAAAAAAAGAAAATTTGTATTAAAAAAATATTCAACGAGTTATCTCATTAAATACGTATTAAAGTAAGTATTAGTATTATCTAATAAAAAAATAAAAGAGAGAGTTTTACATCTAGGAACGTGAGAGATAAAATCGATTGATATAATTCTAAATTGTTGACTCATCATTCATTCATATATTGCAATATTCTTTCTCAATGAAAATTCGATGAACTTCATTGAAAATATCAACGAACACTAACCCAATCATCTTCTTCATCATCTTCTTCTTCTTCTTTTTCATCTTCTTCATCTTCTTCATCTTCTTCATCTTCTTCTTTTTCGTCTTGTTTCATCTTATTTATCGATCAATTCGCGTAATGTACTATCCTTCAACTATTATTTGCTTTAGGTATGAAAGAGAAGTATATATTATGTCTATTAGATTATAGTTGCATTTAACCTAAGCAATTCTGCCAATTGACTCGGCACACCCACGATCTTTAAAAAGAAAATGTCGAATGGAAGAACGTGTTCCGTTTATATTTTCATTTTATTTTATCCGCATTCCTAAGAGGTGAATTGTACTTAACTCATTCAATCATTTTTTATTTTTTTTTATTTATATAATAATATGACATAAACATATATTATATTATATTGTATTAAATTGATTTTTAAATGAAATGAAAAACCTTTATTTATACTAATATTTTATTAAGTATCAAATTGGGCAGGTTATTTTGAATGTGACCCATTGATGAACTCCCTTCATCATTTATTATTTTCTGATTGCAAGTGATTATTGTACAACTTCATGTTATGCATTAATAAAGCAATTAAGGTTGCTTATATTATTGTTGCTTATATTAAACAAGAAGATTTTGTATGAACAAAATTATTAGAAAACGCAATTTTGAAAAGAGTCAAGAATTCTGATGAAAAGGTTAAAATATGTTGAATGCGTTTTTTCAGAAATGAACCGTATCAAATTTTCTGTAAAACATCAATGAATGAGAATGAAAATTTGAATGTTCTGAATTTATTACCACGTCCTGGGTAGACCAAAAAAGTTCGAAAATATTGCAAAAAAATGTATACACTACTGTATAAAAATATCAGACAAATTACAACAGCAAAATTCAAGGACATAATTGACCCATTACGATATATACCACCAGGAACATCATAATTTCTTCAAATCCCTTTCACACACACAAAATGTAGATGAGTAGTAAATTGTTTTGTAGGTTATGTTTGTAATTTTGTACGTTATGTAGTTGAAAAAATGTTTTCAATCGCATCAATTATGTTTCTAAAGTGTTTCAAAGATATGTCAAATAAATTGAGTATTGTTTTTTTTTTTTTTTCAATTTGAAGCATCTTAAATTATGTTGAATGGAGTTAAGTCTCTTCGAAATTTGATAACAAATCAAATTGTTGATTTTGACAGCGGTCTAACTCAATTCGTGGTTAGAAAACGCATATTATTCACTTAATAATTAATAGGAAATATAAATTGAACACCTTTAGATACACTTAAGCAGTATAACTCGTTAGTATATTTTTCATTGCATTGAAACGCAAGTCTTTCAATATCTCAATGGAGTTAGGCCACTTTTAAAATAAACGGCTCAAATAATGTATGCGATTGTTATAAAATACAATTGCAAAAAATGTTAAAATTAGAACGTTGTAATCTTAATTTGTATTAATTAGGTTGATTATTATCGTTTCACACATGAACAATGTTCGGGAAGTCGTATAAACAACATTGAATAGAAAAACATTCATCTTCAGACTACCTAGCAGTCTGAAGGTGAATTTCGAAAGGGAAGGTTCATAGAACGTGTATTCCGTGCTTTTAACAATAATAGATGATCAGATTGTTAATTAACAATTATTTTAGTATTCTAATACACTTTACTTATATTACAGCAAAATTATACTCTCGAAGTCTTCATGACAGACAAACAATAATAAAATTACATTATATTGCAAAAAATGTTAAAATTAGAACATTACAATCTTAAATTCTATTAATTAGATTAATTATTAGTGTTTCACACATGCGTAATATTTGGAAAGTCATATAAACAACATTGAATGGAAGAACATTCATCTTCAGACTACCTGGCAGTCTGAAGGTGAATTTCGAGGAGGATGGTACTCTGATCATATACTTGGTGTTTTTACAGAATAAAACACATTCTTTTCAATTATTTAACAATTATTTGAATACTCTAATGTACTCTACTTAAATTAGAATAATTATCATACACGAATTATATACAGGGTGTTAAGAAAAAAATATATTCAATATTTATATGATGTATAACATACACTGTACTCAGTAAAAATGTATATATATATATATATATATAGATATGTATTTATACACGAATTATATATAGGGTGTTTTAAAAAAATGTTCAATATTTAGATGAAATGTAGCATACACTGTACTGAGTACAAATGTTTTATGTACATACATACATGTGTATATATGTATACTATAGAACTATTAATGTACTATATAGGAAAAAGAACGTGGGAATTAAGAGTTTCTTTTTTATTCTCTCGTGACTGTTCGTGAATAATGTCTGAAGGTCAAGTTTATGTTACGTTGCCGACAACACGTCGCGACGTGTCGCGTGCGAGATTAACGAGTCGTTACGGATATGCATACAAATATATGCAACCCGTATGGTAGTAAAAGGATTAAGGGTATAATTTTATCTGATTGTTAAATTAAACGTAAATCATTAAAAGTTTTATTCGAAAGTTAATTGTTAAAAAAAAATAAAAATAAAATTGTAAGATTATTTTAACGAGTTGTTCAAGAAACTGATCTTTGATAAGAGGTTTACAATTTTTATTACAACTTTTGAATAAAGTGTAAAAACTAAAAATAATATTTACAATCTGATCAAAAACTTTTTAAACACCCTGTATATATATATATATATATATATACTAGAAGGCTCAGATCACGCTTTGCTATAATGTTGATTTAATATATTTCTCAATTATTTAGTAAATTATATCAATACATAAAAATAATTGAATTGTAATACAGTGCCATCTATTGAAAATTTACAGTACCTAAAGAACTAGATAACCTGTAAATCAAAATAAATCAAAATAAAAATTACAAAATATTTAGACAGGTTCAGTAATTTCGAACTTCATTGAAAATCAACAATGTGCCACTGAATTTTTATACATAAAGATGAAAATATATATGTAACTGTATATTACATGTATATAATACATGTGTATAAGCATGTGTATTATTACTTTATACATACATATATGTATACATAGTATACAAGAATGTATCTGAATATGTATACACCTATGTAGGAATGCATGTAAGTATGTACAAATGTATTTACATATTCAGATAATGTTTACGTGATAAAACTAAAGCTCGGTATTCTTTCTCTTTCTCAAGTTTTTACTTGCATAGCATACTAGTAAAAAAGGAAAGAAGTAAACGAAACCAACAAAAAATTCATTTAAAAGAGAAAGATAAACAGAGAAAGAGAAATAAAATGTACGAAGATAAATTCCAGTCATTCTTGACACACATATGCACATATATGTGCATGTATTACTTTATAAACTGTATATATGTGTCTGTAAATGCGTGCATTACTTTATAAACTGTATATATGTGTCTGTAAATACGTGTATTACTTTATATGCTGTATATATGAGTCTGTAAACACGTGTATTACTTTATATGCTGTATATATGTGTCTGTAAACACGTGTATTACTTTATATGCTGTATATATGAGTCTGTAAATGCGTGTATTACTTTATATACTGCATATTTGTGTCTGTAAACACGTGTATTACTTTATATACTGTATATATGTGTCTGTAAACACGTGTATTACTTTATATACTGTATATATGAGTCTGTAAATGTGTGTAGTGTATTAGTTATTACTTAATGAAAGAAAAAGAAAGTAAAAAAGGCAACATAAGGCACGTGTTTCTCACACCCATCAGAAAAACATCAGCAAGTTAAATGAAAACGGTTTGAAGAGTGGATGATGAGGGTGGAAGGAGGAAGGGAGGGAGGGGTAGGGGGCAGGGGTGGGGGGGATAAGAGATGGTGGAAGATGAGAGGCCTCAAGAGAGAATTTATAGATTCCACGAGATGCCTTTTTATTATTTTTTTTTTTTTTTTTTTTTGATGAAACTCGATGAAAGGAAAGAAGAATATATAGTTGTAAGCAACAGAGTATCAGCAACAGCATCAGCAACAGCAGTAATCGGTAGCTAAAAAGGTTGTTGTTGTAACGATTAGAGAACACAGAAAAGAGCCCTCCCCTCTTCATCGTTGATTTCGTTACTTACTAACTTAATGATGTCTTTTAACAGGTCGTAAATCTTTCCTAACGGAAACTGAAAATGATCTTTTATAATACCGTGAGATAATATTTATTTGTACATATATATGTATGTATGTATATATATCATTTGTATGTATGGATCATTTATTTTGAATGTGTTGTACAATTTTATTTTTTGTTAGATTGACAAAATATTATAGCATATATCAGTCAATTAAAAAATATTAATTAATTACGTCAAGTCAATTAGCAATATTTCTAACAACTAAATAATAACAATAATAATAATAATAATAATAATTTGATTATATAATAAATTTATATTCATATAAATAATAAAGATATATTCATACTTGATTTTACAAAGTAGAAGTAGCAGCAAAGTGGATGTACGTTCAAGTGTATGTTTAATATATATATATATGAAAGAGATGTAAGAGAAGGTAGAAGGTGTGATAGGGTTAGGGGTGGGGGAGGGTTTCTCTGCTGACTCGCATATCTTCCGGGTCATAATGCCAGCAGACAACGTCTCGACACATAGACGTTTCCTGGCACCCAACCAGCTGCCAGAATCCGTACAGGTTCATCATCTATACGAGTATGAGGGTACCCTTTCTAGTACAGATTTTACCCCTATTTCGATATCCCTTATTATTTTTTTCCTTTTTCTTTTTTCTGTTTTTTTTTTTTTTTTTTAATTTTTCCAATACATATTCACATTTACATACACGAACATTATTATTAAATATATATGAAATATTGGGCCCAATATATATTATAAAGTGTTTTATATTTTATTATATTATTATATTAAATAAATTATAATAAATTATTTTTATAATTATTATATAATTATATTAAAATATTTAATATATTATTATATAATTATAATTAATTGAAAAATTATTGTATAAATTTTATTTATATAATTAAAATATTAAATATATTAAATATTATTAGATATTATTATTATTATTATTATTATTATTATTATTATTATTATTATTATTATTATTATTTAATATAATATGATTTAATAATTAATTTAATTTAATATAACTATTTAATAAATAATTATTATATATATTAAATAGTAAATAATATTAATATATTATTATATAATAATATATTAAATCATTTCAAATTAATATTAATACATACAATACACACATGCAATACATACATACAATACATATATATTAAGAAAATTAATTTTACGTGATAATATCACGTAAATCGATCGTTCGATTAGTCAGCCAAAAAAAAAAAAAAAGAAAAGAAAAAGAAAGAAGAAAAAAAAAATGAATAAATTCATAGCATCGAAAATCTCGCGTGAGGGTTGCAATGCAAATAACGTCGCAAGGTGGCCCTTATTCTTCTTCCTCCTCTTCTTTGTTTCTTTTTTTTTTTTTTTTTTAACGAACCTACTACACCCCTTTGTACATTAGCGAACATTTTTTCTTCCCCTTTACCCCTCTCTTCATTTCTCCTTTCTCCAAGTTAGGAAACATTGAAGGGAAAAGGGTCGCCGACTTCGTAACCGAGGGGTCGTGCGAGAATCGTTTATGCGAACGTTCCATAGGACAAGAACTCTGTTTCAAAGGTTTTCCAACCAACGGTAAAAAAAAATAAAAAAAAATAAAAAAAGTACAAGTAAAATGAGAATAAGGGGATGAAACATACAAAAAAAAAAATAAAATAAAATACAACCGTAGCAATTCTTTCAAACTAAACAGATATTCTTCTTTTTAAATATCTCATTTGTTTGTATAAGTTTCTCAGCTTATTTATTATTATATATATATTATATATAAAAATAATAATAAAATGAGATAATTAAAATGTTATTAGAGGGTGGGTGGAAAGGGGAGGAATTATTGATGAAAAAATATAATTTAATATTAGTGTAAATTGGTTTTGTTTTTTTATTTTTCTTTGGTAATAAATGAATCAAATATTACACATAATTATTATTATTATTATTATTAAATAAATTATTAGTAATTAAAATAAATTAATAATATTATTAAATAATATATATTTTATTATTTTCATTTATTTTCTATTAAATTCTAAAATATTTAGTAACCTTTTACACCAGATTTTAAAGTCTAGTAAACTTTTACACCATATTCTACAATTTAGTAATCTTTAACACCAGATCCTAAATTCTAGTAATTTTTTTTACATTTCATAGTATATATATATTAATAATAATAAAAATAAAATTAAAATAGATCAATTATGTACGAATTATAAATGAATAATTAAATGAATGAATTATAAATGAATTAAATGGGTAATTAAATAAATGAATTTTAAATGAAATAAATGAATAATATATATTTGTGTGTGAATACTTATGTAAGAGAAAAATTGGTAATGCAAGTATCGTAGTAGAAGAACCGTTGTAGTTTCTATTATCGGAACAGTTTATTGAATTGAATTAATTGATAATTGAATTAATTATTATCATTATTGTTCAATACGTTAAATGGTAATCGGCCAGTTATTTCGTGACAAGGCAACAAATTATATCAATTTATCATCAAATTATGTAATAATTAATCAAATTACAGAATCTGTTTATTTAACTCTTTTATTTGATTTTATTCTATTTTGATTTTATTTTATTTTATATTATTTTGTTTTATTTTATTTCTTTTTAATTTATTTTATACTCAATTCTACAATCTAGTAATCTTTTACAAGAGATTCTAAAGTCTAGTAATCTTTTAAACCAGATTTTACAATTTAGTAATCTTTTACAGTAGATCCTAAATTCTAGTAATTTTTCACATTTCATATTACTTTAGATATCAAAAAATAAATAAATAATATTATATTAATTTAATCTTACAGAATAACGTTGCTTTACATTACAACAAACATCTTATTTTCACTTGAACTAGTACCTAGTAATTAATATGTAAATTATCTAAGTAATTTAAGAAATAAAATCAATTTTTGATCAACCTGATTAATGAGAACATTACTTATTTATAAATAACCTGTAAAATAACTGATTTTCTATACTTCAACTGTAACATTTACAACTTGTTAATTTAATCATACAAAATACGTTGCTTTACATTACAACAAACATCTTATTGTTACCTAAACTAGTAACTAGTAATTAATATGCAAATTATCTAAGTAATTTAAGAAATAAAATCAATTTTTGATCAACCTAATTAATGAGAACATTACATATTTATAAATAATCTGTAAAACAACTGATTTTCTATACTTCAACTGTAACATTTACAACTTGTTAATTTAATCATACAAAATACGTTGCTTTACATTACAACAAACATCTTATTGTCACTTGAACTAGTAACTAGTAATTAATATGCAAATTATCTAAGTAATTTAAGAAATAAAATCAATTTTCAATCAACCTGATTAATGAGAACATTACATATTTATAAATAATCTGTAAAATAACTGATTTTCTATACTTCAACTGTAACATTTACAACTTGTTAATTTAATCATACAAAATACGTTGCTTTACATTACAACAAACATCTTATTGTTACCTAAACTAGTAACTAGTAATTAATATGCAAATTATCTAAGTAATTTGAGAAATGAAATCAATTTTTGATCAACCTAATTAATCATGACATTACTTATCTATAGATAATCTGTAAAATTTCTATACTTTATTTATATTCTATACTTTATTTAACATTTATACTTCAACTGTAACATATACAATATTAAAAATGATATTAGATAATTTTATAGTTTTCTTTTTAGAAAGAAATAAAATATGTATAAGTGTAAAGATCGGTGACCCGGGTGTACTTAATCCGTTCACATAAGATAAGTATTATTAGTAACGAAGTACGTATAATGTTACAAGTTTTACCACCTCACCGTTAACACTACACAACTACTACAACAACAACAACTCCTTCGATATTCGAATCGCATCAGTGTATCGTTTTTTTTCTTCTTCTTCTCTTTCTATCTTTCTATCTGTCTTTTTAACTTTTTCTCATAGTTATAGAGCAAATGAAGGCAGTCAAGAGTTCCTTAGGGCAAGATTTACTATACATATATGTATATATGTATATGTATAAAGAAATATCCGCAAAAGCAACCACGAAGTTACGGTGGTTGTTGTATCGGGTATCTAATTATCCGTCGACTCGTTTCTTACACCTATATATATATACTTATATATAATATAGTTATTTACATAGTTATTTAGTTACTTAGTTATTTACTTACTTCGTTGCACATGCATAAGTGCAAGCGTACTGCTGTAATGCGTTTTTCTTTAAGCTCATGGTCAGTATAACTGGGCTTTGTTTATCCCTTAGAAGTGATAAAAAGGGTTAGATAAATGTATTTATTTACTTTTTACAAACTGATCACTTTATTTAACAAATCCTATTCTGTTTTTTATATAATTGTACTCTTTTCTTTATTTTAATTTTATTTTATACAGAATTGTAAAGTCTAGTAATGTTTTACATCAAATTCTAGAGTCTAGTTCATAGTAGAGTCTAGTCATCAGATCCTAAAGTCTAGTAATGTTTTACATTTGATATTGAAGACTGCATAATATTTTTAAAAGCTTTAAGTGTTCATTTTCTGTAAAGTTTGACATTTGATGTTAGAGTTTAGTAATGGTTTACATTAGATCTTAACATCTAGTAATAGTTCACATCAGATGCTAAAGTCTAGTAATGTTTTACATGAGTTCCTAGAGTCAAGTAATGTTTTACATTTGATACTGAAGACTATAATGTTTTTAAAAACTTTACATAAATGTAGAGAGCTTATTGTATGTAAAGTTGTATACTAGATTCTAAGATCTAGTAATGTTTTACATTAGATCCTAAAGTTTATTAATGTTTTACATTTGATATTAAAGATAATTATATTTTTGAAAACTTTATATAATTGTAGAGAGCTCATTTTCTGTAAAGTTTTACATTAGATCTTAAAGTCTAGTAATGGTTTACATCAAATGCTAAAGTTTAGTAATATTTTACATTAGATCCTAAAATCTATTAATGTTTTACTTTTGATACTAAAGATCATAATATTTTTAAAAACTTTACATAATTGTAGAGAGCTCATTTTCTGTAAAGTTTTACAGCAGATACTAAAGTCTAGTAATGTTTGACATTAGGTCCTACAGTTTATAATATTTTTAGAAAACTTTAAATAATTTTAAATAAATCATTTTCTGTAATGTTTTACATCAGATGCTAGAATCTAGTAATGTGTTTGACAATTGATATTAAAGTTTAGTAATGTATTACATTTGATATTACAGTCTAGTAATTTTTGACATTAGGTCCTACAGTTTATAATATTTTTAGAAATCTTTCAATAATTTTAGAGAAATCATTTTTCTGTATAGTTTTATATCACAGAGATCTTAAAGTTTATGTTATTTTTGGAAAACTGTATATAATTGTAAAGAGATAGGTTAAAATTATACATTGTACTCTAGTAGAAGGTATAATAATCAATTTTTTTTTTTTTTTTTTTTTGAAGATAATGAAAGAAGAAATTATACTAATCTTCTTCTTTTTTTTCCTTGTTATTCTTCTTCTTCTTCTTTTTTTCTTCTTTTTGTTCTTCTTCATCTTCTTCTTTAGTTAGAACTTTGTCTTGTATTTATACAAATTATTCTTATATATATTTAGTTTATTTTCTTATTTATAAATATTCATTCATTTTCTTATTATTCATTTAAATTTTCATTTTATTCCTGTATTTCATATTATCACTTTGATACACCACTTGTGTGTCACTTTTATATAATACATCTATGCGTCAAGTATAATTTATCGGTATACCGATAATCGTTATTTTCAAAGTGATCGAACACTATAATCGTTTGACGTTTTTCCTTAGTTATCTTTAATAATTTCCTTGATAGAGAATATCATTTATTAAAAATAAAAACAACAAATAATATTACTAGAATTTCATTACTGTAAAAGGACACATATTCTTATTTTTCATTTAACATATGTATACATCTATATAATATATATAATATAATATTTTATATTACATATTTTATATTAATAAAATATATATTATATATTTTACATTACATTATATATATATATACATCTATAGATACGTGTATATGTACTTATGATGATATATACATCATATTAGGTGTACAACTGTAGTTTTGAATTTTTAACATTTGAATCATTGAATTATAATAACATTGAATATTATAATACATACATACATATATACATATAAATTTTTTTGTATAATACATGTTAACATAATACATATATATTATATATATATTTTTCATATAATTTTGTATCTGTATATATTATAATAACAAACTAAGCAAAAATGTCAGAACAATTTTGAGTCATAATGATTAAATTCAATGTATATATACATATTATATATTATATATATTACATTTATATATAAATATTTATAGAAAGTAACGGAACATTAGTTTCTAATCGAACGGTGAACGAAGAAAGATGGTTGGACAAAAGGGGAAGAAGGGAATAGGAAAACGTAGCGATTTAAAGTAGGCATTCGCGTTACGGTTCGCGATTACTACAGTTACGTTAATGTTGGTGACGGAGATAGAAAACTATGAAACGTCCAAGTAGTTTGAAAGCTATCGTTATATATACGGTATCCTCCTTCCTTCAAAATAAGAAGAAGAAGAAGAAGAAAATGAAGAAGAAGAAGAAGAAGAAGAAGATGAAGAAGAAGAAGACGTGCTTCCTGTATATTCCATGGTCCAGCCACTTAAGCGGGATTATTACGGGGCAATTATTAATCCTCTTTGCTGATTTCTCTTATACACAAACATATACAGAAACAGAAATAATGAATGTGTCTGTGTGTATGTTTGTGTTTATATTTCTCTTTACATCCTGTAGAGAAAAACCGGAACGGAACGAAACGTTCTATCATCATCCTGTTTTATCCTGTTTTATTTCAAATATTCTTATACGCATAATAAACGCATGATTTTATTTTTTTTTATTTTTTTTGTTAACAATTTCCGTTAGTTATATATGTTAGCTGTATTCTATGTTGGGGGTGGGGGGTTCGTGGCGTTAGAATGTTTACAAATTGTTTATTTTGGTCTTTATTTAATTATATTAATTTTAATGGAAGTAGGGTTAGGGTGTTGGTGATTTAAGTACGTTTACACATTGTTTATTTTGATCCTAATTTAATTACTGTATATTTTAATTGTAATCAAAGTAAGGGTGGGGGGTAGGTGGTGTAAGTACAATTTTTGTTAATTATAATGAAAGTAATGGTAGGGGATTTAAATGATGTAAGTACGTTTACAAATTGTTTATTTTGATCTTAATTTAATTACAGTATATTTTAGTTATAATAAAAGTAGGATTGGTGGGTTGGGGTGGTGTAAGTACAATTTTTGTTAATTATAATGAAAGTATTGGTGGGGGATTGAATTGGTGTAAGTACATTTACAAATTGTTTATTTTGATCCTAATTTAATTACTGTATATTTTAATTGTAATCAAAGTAGGGTTATAGGTTGGGATGGTGTATAAGTACGTTTAAAAATTATTTACTTTGATTTTAGTTTCTGTTAATTATAATAAAAGTATGGTTTAGTGGGGTTAGTAAGGTTAAGGTGTACCAATAATTATTATTATTACTATTATTATTATTTGATGTTATTTATTTTCATTGAATTATAAGAATGAATAGTTCGAATGAAATCTTATCTTACAAATATATGTTAGAGTGGTAACAATACAATGCAGAACCCAATGTGAAACCGTTAAGGGTTTTAACACCATGTTTACTCTTTCGAGAACCCTGCGGGAGGTTTTAACTCTCGTCTCTACGACTACGCTTTATTGTCGTAAAACGATCGAACCGTAAAACGTACGCCCACGTAACTTAGACTAGTACAATACCTAAGTTTTGCTTATGTTATACCAGCAGTCATATTTGATGACTGAAATGATTTCTCTTTGAAATCATATTACCTTTTTCTTTCTTTTTTTTTATTTTCATTTTTCAATTCTCAATTCAAAAAGGTAGAAATAATAACAAACAATATGCTATTACAACAATGAGAGAATTTAATATTTTTTTTTTTATTAGAAATTAGAAAGGTTATGGTCAAAGTATATATTATGAGAAAATATCTGATAATAATAATAATAATAATAATAATATATTGATTTATTGTAAAATAAATTTGTTACATGATTTAATATACAGAATTGAGTTATAAATCAATTGATAATTGTCTATTGTTAGTATAATATTTATGTTGTTGTTAATGATTTACAGATATTTATTATACAGTAATTTTTTTTAAGGTTATTTTTGAGAAATTATATTTAGTTATATATATTATTAAAATTGGAAGAATATAAATATTTTATATTAGTTGAATGTAAAGTAAGTTTGGTATATGATGTAATATACAGGAGTGAATAATACATTGATTAATAATTATCTATTATTAATATAATATTTATGTTGCTATTAATAATAATATTTGAATGTTTATTAAAGTATTTTTTTTTTAGGTTATTTTTGTAAAATTATATTTAGAAAAAGTGAAAGAATACAAATATTTTATATTAATTGAGAATGTAAGGTTAATTTGATATATTAACTTAATATACAGTGTTCAATTATAAATCAGTTGATCATTACCTGTTATTAGTATAATATTAATATTGTTGTTAATGATTTCTAGATATTTATTAAAGTATTTTTCTTTTTTGAGTTTTTTGTAAAATTATATTTAGAAAAAGTGAAAGAATACAAATATTTTATATTAATTGAATGTAAGGTTAATTTGATATATTAACTTAATATACAGTGTTCAATTATAAATCAGTTGATAGTTACCTGTTATTAGTATAATATTAATATTGTTGTTAATAATTTATAGAAATATATATCAAAGTATTTTTTCTTTTTATTTTGTAAAATTATATTTAGAAAAATTGAAACAATACAAATATTTTATATTAATTGAGAATGTAAGGTTAATTTGATATATTAACTTAATATACAGTGTTCAATTATAAATCAGTTGATAGTTACCTGTTATTAGTATAATATTAATATTGTTGTTAATAATTTATAGAAATATATATCAAAGTATTTTTTCTTTTTATTTTGTAAAATTATATTTAGAAAAATTGAAACAATACAAATATTTTATATTAATTGAGAATGTAAGGTTAATTTGATATATTAACTTAATATACAGTGTTCAATTATAAATCAGTTGATAGTTACCTGTTATTAGTATAATATTAATATTGTTGTTAATAATTTATAGAAATATATATCAAAGTATTTTTTCTTTTTATTTTGTAAAATGATATTTAGAAAAATTGAAACAATACAAATATTTTATAATAGTTAAAAGATTAATTTGAATTAACTTGATGCATTGATTTAATATACAGGGTTGAATTATAAATCAATTGATAATTATCTATTATTATTAAAATATTTATTTTGTTGTTAATAATTTCTAAATATAATTATTAAAGTTTTTTTTCTCTTTTATTTTTATTTTGAATGAAATTATATTTAAAATAAGTGAAAACATACAAATTATTGTATATTATTGTAGTTGAATGTGTGTTTAAGATGATGTATGAATGAAAAAGTTATTCTCCTTGAGAACGTTTAATGGTGTCGTGTCAATTTTTTGTTTCTTTTCTTCCTTCCTTTCTGTCTTTCTTTTTTTTTTCTTCTTCTTCTTCTTCTTTTGAGAGTGACTAATCGTTCGGGATACTCGAAAGAATTGAAAATGAGGTTAAGAAGATGATTCTTCTTCTCAAAGTATAATTCACTTCCGTGTCGTGTTATAAACGTGTCTTTGATTTACCTAAAAGAGAATTATTTTTTCATATTAATTCATATTTTGACGTTGTATTCATTTTTTTTTTGTCATTTTTTCTTCTTCTTTCAATTCAAAACTTTTAACTAATGAATATTAGGGATAGTATTTTAAAATGGAATTAAAATTTCGTATGTTTAGTGTTTATCCTGTTTGAAATTTTGTTAAAAATTGCACAATGGATTGTTTTTGCTTTTTTTTTTATGTAAAATTCATTTTGGTAGTATTTATAATAATAATAATAATAATAACAATAATAATAATAATAATAATAATAATAATAGTAATAAAAATCGCACGAACTTTCATTACAAATTTTGTTATAAATTGCATAATGAATTATTTTGTTTATTTTTTTTTTTTATATAAAATTAACTTTAGTAATATTAGTATTAATAATAATAATAATAATAATAATAAACCGCGTGGACTTTTGTTATAAATTGCATAATAGATAGTATTTTATACCTGAGAAAAATAATCTCAACAAATTTGTCTCTTCCTTCTGTGATGATTATCATCATTGTCTTTTTATTTGTCTCTTCTTTCACTTATTGTGTTTAGTTAAATTTTTTTTCCGGGTCACGAAAGAATAAAATCTCTCGAGAGATGGGGATTTTAGTATCAAACGGTTAGGTACAGGAAGTCACGATGCCGGAAATCTCGTTCGAAGTAACGTTACGTTATTCTTAACCAGAAAGTTAAAGAGAAATAAATAATTAAAGAAATAAATAAATAACAAAAGAAAAAACATTTAAAGAAATTTATTATACATATATATTATAAATTATACATATGTGCCCATAATTATGAAAGTGGTCTAACATAAGTCAAAATTAGAAGAAAAAAAATAAGTTTATCAGTTATTACACTAAACATTATTTTAAACGAAATAAATTCAATGTAATTTTCACGATAATATAAAATAATATAAAAATAATATAAATAAAATATTATTAATATAAAAATTAATAATATAAAAAATTTAATAATATACTATTTTATAATATAGTATAGTTTATTATATATATATATAATATAAATAATAATATAATTTATAATATATATAATAAATAATATATTAAATTACAAATAAATTGTGTGTGCAAAATAGTTTATAATATTATATATTAATATAATTTATAATATATATATATATATAAAACATAGATGAATAATAATCTAAAATAGAACAATTTTATATTTCTTTTTTTTTTTGCAGATATAATCATAATAAATTTAATCATCTACCGTGTCGTAGAAAAATAATAATGAAATAATGAAATAAAAAAAAAAAAATGAAAAGAGTAGAGAGAAAGAAAGACAAAAAAAAAAGAATGAAACGATGAAATGTGTCACACGTGTGTCATTTATAAATCATCACGTGTTGTTGTTGAGTTGTTGTTTTTGTTATTGTGGTTTGTACTTATTTTCAAGTTATACGTGTGTGTGTGTGTGTATGTACGTGTAGATAAGCGTGTCCGACAATGAGTTATAAAACGATGAATCGTCATCGTAATAAAGTACCTGCAACTGCGTACGAAACGGGAAGAATCATAAATGTACGCGAGGTAACGTTCAATGACGATGATGACTCATGCTCGGTCTCTCGTCATTCGAACAGATTTATAACCTGGTCTTAGGATATCTCGTTGATCTTACATTTATTTGATTTTTTTTTTTCTACAGAACACTTTTTCTTCAGGACACTTTTTTCTTTCTTTTTTTTTTTTTAATATAATTAAATAATAATAATTTAATTTTGTTTATAAATAATAAGAAATATAATAGTAGTAGTACATTTTATTTTCAACGTTAATTTTATGAATAATATATTAATAGAAATGTATATATATATATATAAATATTATAAATAATTTTGCAAAAATTCTAAAAGAAATAGTTAATAAATAAATGAATAGAAAATAGAAAAATATATTTCCTAGGAAAATATAAAAATGTCAGAATAAAATTTCATTTCTTCCTAGCCTACCAATCATTGTGATATATCTTCATCTCTTTCTAAATATTAAACAATAATTTTCCAATAATTCTGAAAGCAATAGTAAATAAATAAATGCATAAATAAATGAATAGAAAATAGAAAAATGTATTCGCGAGTGAAACATACAAATGCCACAATAAAATTTCATTTCTTCCTAGCCTACCAACCATTGTGATATATCTTCATCTTTTTCTAAATATTAAACAATAATTTTCCAATAATTCTGAAAGCAATAATAAACAAATAAATAAATAAATAGATAGACAAATAAATAATTATAGAAAATAGAAAAATATATTTGCGAGCATAACATAAAAATGCCATAGTAAAATTACATTTCTTCCTAGCCTAGCATTGTGATATATATTTCTCTCTCTCTCTCTCTCTCTCTTTCTAAATATTAGAAAATAATTTTCCAAAAATTCTAAAAGTAATAATAAACAAACAAATAAATAAATAAATAGAAAAATATATTCCCTTTCAAAATATAAAAATGCTATAATAAAATTTCATTTCTTCTTAGTCAACTCAACCATCGTGATATCTTTATCTATCTTTCTCTCTTTCTGTTTCTCTCTTTCTCTTTTAAAAATTCTGAAAGCAATGATAAATAAATAAATAAATAAATAAATAAATAAATAGAAAATAGAAACATATATTCCCTTTTCAAAATATAAAAATGCTATAATAAAATTTCATTTTTTCTTAGTCAACTCAACCATTCTGATATCTTTATCTATCTTTCTCTCTTTCTATTTCTCTCCCTCTCTTTCAAAAATTCTGAAAGCAATGATAAATAAATAAATAAATAAATAAATAGAAAATAGAAAAATATATTCCCTTTTCAAAACATAAAAATGCCATAATAAAAATTCATTTCTTCCTAGTCAACTCAACCATCGTGATATCTTTATCTCTCTTTCTCTCTCTCTCTCTCTCTCTTTCTGTTACTCTTTCTCTTTGACTCTTTTGATTCTTTTATTTTCGAGCACACGCTGTGAGAGAAGACAGCGAGGCATGCAAATTTATCAATTTAGTTGCCCCGGTACACTCTAGTGCATTGCATCATTGCACCGTAATCGCAACCAACTTCGTCGTCGTAGTTCTCACAACGAAATATCAAAAGAGAGACAGAGAGAGAGAGACAGAGAGAGAGACAGAGAGACAGAAAGAGAGAAAGAGAGAGAAAAAGAAACGAGGCTAACATTAGCAAGCTCGTAATTCGTCCTACACTTTATCTTCCTAAAAAATCTAGAACAAGAAAGAGAGAGGAGGGGAAAAAAGGAAGAGGGAAAGTGGGAAGAAAGGTGGAATATATGGTGAAAGGAAGAAGGGGGTTTAGGGGGTTTAGGGGTTAGGGGGTAGGTAGAAAGAAAGAGGAAGAATGACTAGTCCGTTTAGTTTCTTAGCAACAAAATTATCTACCCACGCAGACAACATATAAACCTAGTTACAAAATATTAATATTAACAATAATATTAATAATAATATGAATAATTCATTAAATTATTTTGTCTTCTTCTAAGAATCTTATTCTACTAAGAATTTTAATCAAAAATTCTGAAAATGTTGGTAATGTTTAATATTTTATATATATATATATATATATATATATATATATATATATATATATATATATAAGTATTATTTAATATAATATAATTAATATAATTAAATAATATAATTTATGTTATTTAATTTATATAATAAATTATATTATTATATAATTATATAATTAAATTATTATTAAATTTTTATATATTTATAGAATTAAAAAAAATATATAATTAAATAAATATATATATATTATAATGTATTCTGTGTGTAAATTTTATTTAGCATATTACTATAATATAAAATAATTAATTAATAATAATTTACTATCATAAATATAGATATACTAGTGTATTATACTAGTATAATACTAGTATACTAGTATTATAAATATAATACTATTATAAATATACTATTATAATTATATATATTATAATAATTTACATATTACTATATTATAAAATAATTAATCAATAATAAATTAAATATATATTAATGTATACTATATATATAAATGTTATTATTTCATATATTATTGTATTTAGGTACACAATTCTATTTCAATTCTGCACATATTAAAACTACAAACTTTTCAAACCTTCTGTACCTAATATACTCATAGATACATTACATTTCTATTATACATATAATTATTATTTTCATTTGTTAGATATAAGTACATAAGTATGAAAAAATCTTAATTCCTAAAATATCAAAAAAGTTCTATCAAAAATTTCCATCACTCTTTTGTACTAACAGACTTTCAACTTTACAACCCTTCACAGATACTAGACTCAAAATTATTTTTAAAAGAAATTCCATTGTACTTGAAGAAATTGCACTAGCATCTGTTTTTCTTCTAAAGTGGGGAATTGGGGTGAGATGAAAGAGGGTTAAGGGTTTGATGGGTTGATTGACCGTTTAACGTTCAATAGTGGTCCAACTTTAAGAGCTGACTCATGCTAGGTATTCGATAACGATGATTCCATTTATTGTATGATACTTAACACACAAACACACACAACTCACTAACACATTTATATATTTATATAGACCTCTACAAACTGTTGAAAAAGTTGGTTGCAACGAATCAATGCACCGTGTGATCCGTCTCATTATTTTCATGGCTTGATTCCAAACAAGAAAATAATAATAATAACAACAACAACAATAATAATAATAATAATAATAGTAAAGAAGAACATTTGGAATAAAAGATAATAACCTTTTTTTTATTTTTAACTATTTTTTATTCATTATAATATTTTTATACATAAATATTCAATGTCACAATGTTGGTTTTCAATGAAGTTCGAAATTAATGAACCAATTTTAATGAAATTTATTTTATTTATTATGATTTTTTTCAACTTAGTAGATAAGATTGTTTTCATTGAGATTATTTTTATTGTTTATTATTAATTTAAGGATTTTTGTACATAAAAATTCAATGTCACAATGTTGGTTTTCAATGAAGTTCGAAATTACTAAACCAATTGTAATGAAATTAATTTTATTTTGTGTAATTATTTTCAACTTAAAATATAGGATAGTTTTCATCGTGATTATTTTTATTTTTTTATTGTTAATTTAAGGATTTATTATTTAGAGATTATCTAGTTCTTTAGGTACTGTATATTTTCAATAGATGGCACTGTATTACAATTCAATTATTTGACTATATTCACGTCGTACGTTTTTTTCAGATTTACATATGACTTAACCAAACTTTGCTTTTTATATTTTTTCCTGTATTATTATTATATGTATTACATTGTAATTGTTGTATTATTTTATGTTTTGTTAATTAAATATCTTATATTATATATTTTAAAAAAATTTGATGTTGTTTTATGCTTAATTTGAAGTCCCAGAAATTTGACTGAATTAAATAGCTTAGAATTATATTAAGGGGACCTTCTACTCTGCAATTTAAAAAAATTTTTTTTTTTTTTACATTTTTCGAATGTATATATATGTAGAAATATTGTGTTAAAATTTCAAAAAGATCCGATGTATCTAACTACATTTTTGGTGCCTGAACGTAACTACCTCGGACCGCTTTCCTGAGCGTTCGGCGCGCACGGACGACTCTTATCTTGTTCAATCCCTTTCTCTTTCATTGTTTATTCAAGCAGTTTTTTTTATTGTAATCTGTATAATCGGCCGGTAATGGGCCGATAATAAATGCCGGTAATGGGCCGATAATAAATGCCGGTAATGGGCCGATAATAAATGCCGGTAATGGGCCGATAATAAATGCCGGTAATGGGCCGATAATAAATGCCGGTAATGGGCCGATAATAAATGCCGGTAATGGGCCGATAATAAATGCCGGTAATGGGCCGATAATAAATGCCGGTAATGGGCCGATAATAAATGCCGGTAATGGGCCGATAATAAATGCCGGTAATGGGCCGATAATAAATGCCGGTAATGGGCCGATAATAAATGCCGGTAATGGGCCGATAATAAATGCCGATAATAAATGTTTTTGCAATAAAAAATTAATTAAAATGAAAAATAAAAATTCATTTATATAGTTTAAGACTCAATTTAACAAACCCAACAACTTTTAGATCGATATCTTTTATAGTTTTCTTGGAAAAAATTCCAGAAAATAGCCTTTTTTTTAGGTGCTCAGAGTAGAAGGTCCCCTTAAATCGACGTTCAATAGATGGCGTTATATTACAATTCAATTATTTCGCGTTTTTCTTCAGATTTTCATATGACATAACCTAAGTTGGCTTAATTATGATATTATTTTGTGTGCATTCTATTCTAATTGTTGTTAAAATTTACTAAATAGTTTAAAATAATATTAAATCAACATTTTATAAAAAAACCCATCTGATTTTTGTGACATTCATTTCTAGGCTTATAAAATCAGCTTGAAAGAAAATGATAGAAAATAAAAGAGAATGTATAAGAGAGATAGAAAGAGCGTATGTGTGTGTATGCGAGAGAGAGAGAGAGAGAGAGAGAGAAAAGAGAAAAAAAAGAGAGGAAGAAAGAACGTTTACCAGGTGTCATCGACCTTTCTAGGTTTCTCACGCGTTTACTCGAGAAGAGAAAGATGCATACTTACGTATATGCATATATATATGTATGTACATGTATATGTATGTATGTATATATGTAAACGTCACCTGTCTGCGAAAACAGGTGCCTATTCATGCGACGAGATCATCCTAGTTCTCTCTCTCTCTCTCTCTCTCTCTCTCTCTTTCTTTACTTTTTCTTTTTTTTTTCTTTTTTTTTTTACTCTTTCATTTTCCTAGACACTTCTTTTCTCGTCTCTTATTTCTCTTTCTTTTCCTTTTTTTTTCTTTTTTTTTCTTTCTATTTCGTCGTCTACTTTTTCGTAGTCATTGAAAAAAAAGAAAAAAAAATTATGTGTTCTACGTTGGAAGAAGTTTAGTGTACACAAGGTTCTTCGTCGTACTTCGTTCAAGTCCAGAGTAATAAGCTTTTTTTTCTTTTTTGTTAGACTACGATGAAGACGACGACTATGATGATGGTTGTTGGGTACTTGGTATCCCCCTTTTTTATCTCTAAACTTTGGTTTATTCTTGCACACCTCATTCACCAGGTGCATCTGATTATTTTAAATTGTTCCGAATAAATTGTTTGTTGTTGTTGTTTATCCTATTTTTTATTTTGTTGTATTATTAAGATAAGGGATTTAAATAGTTTTAGTTTTAGTATTATGTATTGGTTCGATATATTTGTATTATTTAATTTGAATATTAAATATTGTTTATTTATTTATTTTGTACATTTAAATATTAAAATTTTATTATTTTCAATATTTATTATTTAGTTTAAATATTTATGATTATAATTTATTATTATAATTAAAATATAATATTTATTCATTTTTTATTATATTTATATATTTATAATTTATTAATTATTT
The DNA here is from genome assembly GCF_049000335.1 of Polistes dominula. Lineage (NCBI taxonomy): Eukaryota > Metazoa > Arthropoda > Insecta > Hymenoptera > Vespidae > Polistes > Polistes dominula. The sequence continues at coordinate 1,622,804 of NW_028301111.1, read as the reverse complement.
CTAAATAATTTATTATTATTATAATATTAGTATATTAAAATATTATTATAATCTAAATATTCTAATTTATTATAATTAATATTGTTATTATCTATTTTGTATATATAATAATATTATAATTTATTATTATAATATTATTATATTATTATTATTTTAATTTAAATATTCTAATTTTTTATAATTAATATTATTATTATTTATATTATATATATATATATATATATATCACATGAAGGTATATTAATTTTCTAATGTATATTACAAATACATAAAATATATACTACAATCACTTATATATAAATAAATATAAAACATATTATATTATTTTAATAAAAAAAATTAAAATTGAATTATTGAATTTTTAAAATAATTAAAATTATTTAAATTAATTAACAAAAATTAAAATATATTATATTATTATATTAAACTATATTATTACATAATTTAATTACAAATATACAAAAACTAAATGTCATTGTAATTGAACAATAATTAAATAATCATTTAATCTAATTAATCATTCAAACCACCATTACATAAATTCATTGAATTTTTGTGATACATTAAATCAATCACAAAAATATATTTAATTTAATTATAATTATCATTAACATCTCATTTTTGTGCCACTTATATTAATCATTTCCTTTTTTTATTGTATTTTTTACAGACGATCCCGATGCTGCTCCACAAAACACACCTGCGGATCATTCGTACTTCCGAAATTCCTTTTATTACGGGTAAGTTCTCAAATTTAGCTAAAAACGAAACAAAAAAGAAAGTAAAAATAAAAAGCAAAGATTAAAATCTGTTCTTTCATCAGAGATTAACCCTGTAACTAAAATTGACCGTAATAGCAATCAACCGGTGAATTGTTTGTGTGTGTGTGTGTGTATAAAAGGGAAGAAATCGAAAGAGATTTGCATGATTACGGTATTTTCTCTCAGACTTACAATATTCTTCAAACTGTACTAGTATTACTTTTCTCTCTCTCTCACTCTCTCTTTCTCTTTCTCCTTAAATTTGCTATTTGCAATTTACATGCACGTTAGATTCCAATTTTCACGAAATTCTAGATAATTGTGCAAAGATAGTGAACACACTTATATACAAAGAGATCTTTAAGATGATAATTTTATATTTCTTTTTAATTCATTTTATTTTGCATTTTATTTTGCATTTTAAACATGTTTCATACCTGTACTTACTATTTTGTACTTATAATTTCAAAGTAAGTTAAAAAACAGTGTTTATCTTAATCAATAGTAAATCATAAAGCAAGTTATTGCATTTATATTAGATTGTATCAAAAGGTTTTCATCTACTTTGTTTTATTTTCATTGTATTTTGCATTTTATTTTGTATTCTAAGAATGGTTCATATTTGTACTTTGATAATTTCAAAGTAAGTTGGAAAACATTGTTTTTGTTCATTGATAGTAAATCATAAAGCAAGTTATTTCATTTATATTAGATTGTACTAAAAGATCTTCACCTGCTTTGTTTTATTTTCATTGTATTTTGAATTCTATTTTACATTTTAAAAATAATTCATTCTTGTATTTTGATAATTTCAAAGTAAATTGGAAAACATTGTTTTTGTTCATTGATAGTAAATCATAAAGCAAGTTATTTTATTTATATATTAGATTGTATCAAAAGGTTTTCACCTGCTTTGTTTTATTTTCATTGTATTTTGCATTTTATTTTGTATTCTAAGAATGGTTCATATTTGTACTTTGATAATTTCAAAGTAAGTTGGAAAACATTGTTTTTGTTCATTGATAGTAAATCATAAAGCAAGTTATTTTATTTATATATTAGATTGTACCAAAAGGTTTTCACCTGCTTTGTTTTATTTTCATTGTATTTTGCATTTTATTTTGTATTCTAAGAATGGTTCATATTTGTACTTTGATAATTTCAAAGTAAGTTGGAAAACATTGTTTTTGTTCATTGATAGTACATCATAAATCAAGTTATTGTATTTATATTAGATTGTATCAAAAGGTTTACACCTGCTTTGTTTTATTTTCATTGTATTTTGAATTCTATTTTACATTTTAAAAATAATTCATACTTGTATTTTGATAATTTCAAAGTAAGTTGGATAACATTGTTTTTGTTAATTGATAGTGAATCATAAAGCAAGTTATTTCATTTATATTAGATTATATCAAAAGATTCTCATCTTTGTTGTCTTATTTTCATTTTATTTTACATTTTATTTTGCACTCTAAGCATGTTTTATATCATTTTTTCAATTTCAATTTCAGTTTTAGAAATAATATGAAATATAAAATATAAATAATTTATTGCAATGTATTTAGTGTTTAAATGTAATCCTTTCATATATATATATATATATCTCAAAATAAAAAATATAATTATAAAAGTAGTTAATCAATAAATTAAAATTCAAATAAACTGAATTCATCAGTATTAATTCCTATCACATTATTTGAAATTAAATTAATACAACATGATATAAAAATTCATTTAATATTTATATTTTTATAATCCTTTTTAAATATTTCTAAATAAAACGTATAATTATGAAAGTAATCTAACAAAGTCAAATATTACAAGAAAATCAATTTATCAGTTATTTCATTCAGTATAAATTATTTCTCTAAACTAAATTAATTCAATATAATATTTATATTATAAAAAACGAGATTCATTAATTAAATACATGTTATTTCAACATTATATAAAATTCATTTAGTAATCCAATTCAATTTAAATGTCTCAAAATAAAAGATATTTTAATTAACCAACAATTATAAATACTACTTTCATAACTACTACTCATAATTATATTCTCATTTATTCAATATCATTATTATAATTATAATTAATATAAAGCATAAAAAAAAATATATATATATATATATAAAATCTCGTCTAGAAAGATGATTTTAATTAGTTAAAAATATACTAAACGTTTAGAAATAATAATACACACGTAGTTGAAATAGAAAAAGGAAATTAGTGGAGCGGATTAAAACTAGAAGTGAGGTTATAAGATATATAGTAGAATAAGTATATGTATAAGCAGACAAGTCAGACCTGTGTCATTCTTGTAACAACCTTTCTATCGGTTTAACGTTGTGTTAGTGACACCAGTTGGTTACCTAAACGTTTTTATAGTTCAGGTATAGTTCAACTAACAATCATTTATTAACAATCATTTAATTTGTTATTTTTTATGTGTTTCATTTGCTATCTTCACTTACAACTTAAATGAACTGATTTAATTTTGATGTAAAAGGTGTGTTACAATAGTGTGTTATAATGGTATTATTTACAATAGTGTTTGTTGTATAATAGTAGAAACAAAATTGAAAATTATCACTACAATTTCTTTGTTTTTTTTTTTTTATATTCAAATTAGATTTTTTTGATAATTTAATTCAAATTAGTATCTTTATTTTTGGTAATAATTAGTGTTTCATTCATTTGTATTTCATTTATTCATTTTGAATGGGTGCATTAGTATAGAAGGAATATTTTATATTATTTTATTTAGCTGTTTATATATTTATATATATTGATATATTTTAATTTGATATTTATACATTTTAATTTAATATTTTTATACTTATATATATTTATATATTTTAATTTGGTATTTATACATTTTAATTTAATATTTTTATACTTATATATATTTATATATTTTAATATTTGATATTTTTATATTTATATATTTTAATTTGGTATTTATAAATTTTAATATTTGATATTTTTATATTTATATATTTTAATTTGATATTTTTATATTTGTATTTAATATTAATATATTTTAATTTGATATTTTTATATTTATATATTTTAATTTGGTATTTATACATTTTAATTTAATATTTTTATACTTATATATATTTATATATTTTAATATTTGATATTTTTATATTTATATATTTTAATTTGGTATTTATAAATTTTAATATTTGATATTTTTATATTTATATATTTTAATTTGGTATTTATATATTTTAATTTGATATTTATATATTTTAATTTGATATTTATATATTTTAATTTAATATTTATATATTTTAATTTAATAATTATATATTTAAACTTAATGTATATACATATATATATATATATTTATATATATATTTATAAATTTGAATTTGAATTTGAATTGTTTCTTCGAAATGTTTCAATATTTACAACAACACCAATTAAAAATGTGAAAAGTAAAACAAATTCTGAATGAAGTATTTGAATGAATTTTTAATAAAATCTATTTTATTTGTAATATTGTAAAAAAAAAAAAAAAAAGAGATTCTAGTTATATATAATATTTCAAGTACCGTATAATACGTCAACTCGTGTCATACGATCGTGTTACATTGATTAGCATTAATCGGTTTACCATATTATAACGGTAATCTTACGTGCCCGTAAGAAGTGCACGGATGAAATTCAACTTCTCGGTGAAATTTCTAAAACGATTATCTTAATGGATCAGATCGATCAATGAAGAATAATCAAAAAAGAATTGAACGAAGAAAACAAATCATCTGACTGGTAAAAAATTATTTGAAAAAAAAAATATTTAATTATTATAAACATTGAAATAAGTGGAATAATTTTTTTTTATTTTCTATAAATGTATAAAAATAATTGCAATTTTAGAATTTAATTATTTAATCATTAATTAAAATTTTCTTAATTGTTTACAAGGTGGAATTATTTATCGAGAGTTCAAAAATAAAATTTAAAATAACAAAAAAATCCAAAGAATTTATTATAATAATTATTTTATTAATATTAAGTATTATTAAATAATAAATAATTAATATATTAAATATTTGAATGTGTGTGGTATAAATAAAAACATTCTGAAACTTAAGGTTATGTTCTATAGAAGAAAAATAATTGCAATCTTATGATTAAATTATTTAATAGGAAAATAATTTTTCCTATTTTTTATAAGATGAATTATTTATCCAGAGTAGGAATAAATAAAAAATAAAGCAAAATATTTTATATTTCGTAATAGGTTCTTATATTGCTTGGTTAGGTTCTTACCTAACCTAACATTATTACATATTTAAAATGATTTAAATCAGAAATATAAATTTCTATGTACATATTTTCTTTTATTTTTTACAAATATAAACAATTATTTATCAAAATTACAAAAATATTTGTTTATCTCATTAAAAAATAAATCTATGTATAATTTTTGTTAACAGGCGTAAGTCCAAAGGACAATGTTGTCGTACATGTTACCAACGGAGGACAAACCACCGCCTGGAGAACCGAATCAAAATCATCAAAAAACCCAAGGAAATTATCGAAACACAAGCAGCACCAGTACCAGTACCAGCAACAGCAGATTACACAAAAATCCACGAGACCAATATCAACAACAACACCACTATCAACAACAACAATACCATCAACAACAACAACAACAACAACAACAACAATCACAAGCAATTCGGCAAAAAACAACGGCCTCTACTATAGCAAATACATCGACATCACCGAAAAAATTTGTAGACGGAAATATTAGAACTATGATAGTTTCTAATAAAATTGAAGATCATCATCAACAACAACAACAACAACAACAACAACCACCAAGTTCGATGGATCGTCATCATCAATCTCAATTTCAATTCCAACAACAACAACAATATCAGATACAACACTCCTTGTCATCGGAAAGTCCAAAACACAATGGTACTTTGGTAACCAAAAAATCAACCCTACACAATTCAAATAGGGTTACTAAGGATGACAGTTTATACAGTATCGATAGTGATGCTAGTACTGTTGGTAGCGATCGGAAGAATAAAATTCTCAACGGTGCAAAACATGCCAGTCTCAAGAGGTAAATGAAACTTTTATAAAAACACCTATTACATAAATCTAACTGTTGATTTAACTTTTGTTTTAAGAGGATTGGATCAAGGGATTTGTTTAGTTACAAGTTTCAGTTTGAGTTTAGGTCTGAGTTTGAGTTTGAGTTTAGTTTAAATTGAGTTTAAGTTTAAGTTTGAGTTGAGTTTGAGTTTGATTTTAGTTTGAATTGAGTTTAAGTTTGAGTTTGGATTGGAGTTGTGTTTTAATTGGGTTTAAGTTTGAGTTTGAGTTTGAGTTTGAGATTGGGTTTGAGGAATAAGAGGTGAATTGAGTTGAGTTGAGTTGAGTTGAGGAATAAGAGGTGAAGGTGAAAGAGATTGAGGAAGAGGAGTAGGAGGAAGAGGGGGTGTTGTGGGGGCTGCTGGCAGATCGAAAGATGGAGATAGAGAGTTCAAAGGTCATTCGAGAGCACCTTTCTAATTCGGTTCGCTAGCTCGGTCTTTAACCTCGGTTCTCCTCGTTCCTAACAGATGCCACGATGTATATCGAATCTTTCTTTCTTTCTTTCTTCTTATTCTTCTTCTTTTTGTTCTTGTTCTTCTTGTTCTTCTATCTTATTTCTTTCTTTCTCTTTCTAACCTCTCTACTGTTGAGATTTACTTTCGCGTAGCTTAGTACTGCACATGACTGCAAGAGTACACACTCTATTAATTCTAATCCAAACTGTCAGGAAGTTAGAATCAGTCACATACTATTTTTCACTTAATATATTGTTTTAATGTAGAGATAAAATGATTATTATTACTTTTTGTTAGATATTGTTGAGAAGATGAACAATGCAATGACTTGATTGATTCATTTGTTGATGATATTTATTTTTGTTTGAACAGTTTAATATTAGAAAGTATTATTAGTTTGCAATATAATATATTACTTTTTCAAACTGATCAGTTTTGATTATTAAATTTTGTAAATTAAGAATCAGTCACTTACTGATTCTCCTCCTTTCTCATTTTCAATTAACACATTGTACAACTTAACCTAAAATATTTATTAATACTTTTTGTTAGATATTTTTTGATAAGAAGATAGTTACAATGAAATCATTGGTTCATTTGTCTATGATATTTATTTTTATTAGAACAGTTTAATATTAGGAAATATTATTAGCAATTGCAATTTAATATATTACTTTCTAAATCTGATCAATTTTTATTATTAAATTTTATCAATTTAGTATCAGTCACTTACTCATTTTCAATTAAAACATTCAAAATATCAGGACCTATCTATCCTAATCAATTTTAATTATTTAACATTGTGAAAATGTAGAATCAATCATTTGTTTTTCTGTATAAATATCAGGAAATATTATTAGACTGCATTACATTTGTTATTCTGACAATTTTTTATTATGGTTTATTGAATTTAATAGAATGTTCGTTAATTGCATTTAGGATCTCATTTGAAATGATCTATGTGTATTATATATCGTTTTATCCGACTATGTAGGACGAGAGTGGTAAAAACGTACTTCCAACTGTGTTACACAACAGAGTTGCGAGATAATGATTTATAAATACATATTAGTTTTGTTGGCTTTAATACTTTGACGTGTTCCGCTCTTATTCGTTCAAACGTCAAACTAAATAAGTAAGTAAGTAAGTAAGTAAGTAAGTAAGTAAGTAAGTAAGTAGGTAGGTAGGTAGGTAAGATTTCCAAATACTTTTATTTTATATCCAAATCCAAATACAGATATTTACAGTATACATGTTTTGTCCTATTGATTTGATTTGAAAATTTAAAAAAAAATTTTTTTAAAATTAAAATGATTTTATTTGGACATTAATTTGTTATTTTTAGATAAATTATATAATGTTAAGTAATTTTATTTAAATAATATTTATATATTTATATATTTGAGAGAAGAAAAATGAACGACGATTGCGCGCGAAAAACTTTCAGTCTTTGATCACGTGGTGTGTGGAAGGAAGGGGAATAACCAATCACCAAGCTGAACAATATAATATATTAAATATATATATACATTTACAAAGAAACAAATGGAAAACTATATATTTATTTTATTTTTAATTTTATTGGAATATTTTTCAAAATTATTTTCCTTAATTGTTTGAATTGTTTGGTAATTGTTTGAAATTAATATTTTATATAATGGAAAAAAAAAATATATATATATAACGAGACATGTTATTTTTACATGAATAAAAAAAGAATTAAATCAATCGTATTATATATATATATATAAAAAGGAAAGGTTAAAGATGAAAAGTAACATAATCATTGAAATAGACTTATGATCTTATGATCGACGTGAAGTTAACAGTTGAACAGTGCCAAATCAAATGACTACAATGTGCCAAGTATTGCAACATTGAGAATACATTTTCTGCTACTACCTTTTGAAAGGTAAGATTGCATCTCAACTGAAGGAGTAGAAATCGACTAAACAAAATATATCGAAAGGTCTTCGTGTAACTTCCTAAATATATGAACAAAAAGAAATAAAAAAGAGACGAGGTGAAAGCATGAAAAGAACAAAAAAAAAGAAAACAAATAACAAAACGATAAAGATTTTCTATATACAAAAGTAACATTTACTTTTGTTTTTTTTTGCTAACGCACGATTTTATTTCACTTGGAAACATTTTCTTTACTTCGTAATACGATATTTTACGACATTTGTACGTGGGATAGGTCAAGGTCAGTTGTCGTAGAAAATACTAAACCCCCACCCCTTCTCTTTACACACTCCTAAGTCATCTCCCCCTCCCCACCCCTCTTCTCACTTTTTCTAACCACACTTTTATTCATACACCTCAGTTTTTTTGCTAAACTTTTGTTTTGCTGATTGAAAATAATTTCTTTGTGGTTTTTTTTTTTAAGGATCTGTCATCCATGTATTTGTTTCTGAATGATTTTTTTTAGTATTATTTTAAATGATTTTTTATATAATTGTTAAATAAAATTAAAATTTAAGCGAAGTAAAGTGAACGAAGATTGTGCGCGAAAAACTTTGAGTCTTTGATCACGTGGTGTTTGGAAGAGAGGGGAAAGCACCAATCACAAAACTGAACGATTTAATATAGTAAAATAATTGTATTATTTATCTATTTAAGGACTTCATTAATTTTTATTTTTTTTATTAATATTTATTGACAAAAATAAAAATAATTGAATAATCGTACATTTTGCAACGATAATTTAATTTTATTTAAAAAAAAATAAGAAAAGTAATAGCAAGATAAATTGAAAATTCATAAAATCGTATATTTTATTTATTACAAACATTTATTTATAATAATTTATAAAATTGTTATAACAAATTGTGTACTTTTTACTATAATGAAACAAATAACAATAAGAAAAACTCTAAAATTGCAATTGAATTGTTTCAATTTATTTAATAAATTATGTAATGAATTATTTTCTTTGATAACTGTGTAAAATATAAATTTTAGAAACAAAAAAAAAAATTAAAAATGTACAATTTTTAGCAGAAAATGAATGCGTTTAAAACGTCTGTTAGGAAAAACATGAAGTAGTTACTTATTTTAACGAAATCGTAATTCTCGTTTAACCTCGCGACTAAATTACATTTGCCAGAAAATTATTGCGTTGTGGACTTAAATTCTCTTTCTCTCTTTCTATTTTCGTACATCGTAGATTTTTAAGAAGAACGTACGTTATTTATACCGGAAACAGATATATATATATATATATTTATTTACTTACTTACTTTCTTTATTTGTTTTAATATTACGCGTAGAATTTAATCGTACATTTATTTTCACACACATATATTGCATTTTGAAAAGAATTATTTCGAAGAAAAAATAATACGTCGATTGTGAGTGGGTGGTGGGGATGAGAAACACAAAATTTCGTTTGTAAAAATAAAAGACGATTGGTCAACAAATTTTCAGCCTTTAAACGTCCAGTGTGTGAAAGGGAGAAGGAAAAACCAATCACAAAGTTAAAAACCATTTTCAAACTCATTTCCAAACTCATTTTCATGTATATTTCCTAACCTCAAAACTTTCCGTGTTTTGTTAGGCCCAAAAATTGTCAACTTTCACTCTCATTTAATATTACACTCCTATTTTTCATGACAAATAATTTTCTATCAAACAAACAAACAAACAATTTTTATTACTTTTAAAAATATATTCCTTTAAGTAAATTAAAAAACATGAACTAAACAGCAAAAAAATTGCAACTTCAAATAACACTGAAGTTTTCAGGGTAATTTTGGTCGATAAAACAGAAACCGTTTTTACTACACCATCACACCAACCTTTATTTGAGGTTAACCAATGATTTTTAACGTTGTATCTAAGTTAAATCTTTCAAAGGGCTTGCTTATCTCTATATCGAAGTGCACTTTAGGGTTACATCAAAAGTGTATCGATTGAAGGAACCAACCAACCAACCACCCAACCAACCAACCAGCTATAGACTCGACCTCGACCCCGACCCACCCCAACTTCGACCAATCCGGATACCTTCGAGACTGGACTTCTTACGTCCTTCTCACCTTCGTGTTCTTTAAACTCGACACGTCTGATTCATATTATCTTGGATTATCCCTTTTTTCATTTTTCTTATCGTTCTTCACTGGGTCATACGAAATACTCAAACATCGTGGTTTTCAACTTGTCTTCATTTATTAACCCTTTTTATCAACCTAATCATTAATTAGGTTGTCTATCAGATTGTTTAATCATAAATAAATTCGTTATGCAAACTGATAAGCTTTTTCAGCCAGTGCATACGGGAACGCATGTGTTCATCTTAAATTATTGATATTTTTTATTTGTTTTTTTTTTTTATTCCGACAAAGCCTTAAAATATCCTAAACATCTTGAAATTTAAGAATATGTTACGTTTTTTCTCAAAAATTACAATTAAAATAGCTAGTGGTCACTATTTTATACGCATGACGAGTATACTCGTCATTAGAAAAATTGTTCCACTTTTAGACGAGTATATTCGTCAATAGAAAAATCGTGCTTCTTCGTCTCCATGACGAGTATACTAGTCAATCACAATTAACTCATTAAACTTATCATTTAAATTTATCTTATCACAAAAACGAACAATTTTGTTATATTATTCGGCATTGATGTCTAGTAAGGAATACTAAAAGGGTGGTCCCATCAAATTACTGTACTCCCTTACTGTATTATATGTTCAGAACGATGGAGTGGGGGTTAGGGTTGAGGTGGGGGGTTTTAGTTGAAACGTACGAGATGAAACAAGGACAGAAATAGTTGTAGATAGTTAGATAGTTAGTTAGATAGTGGTAAAGGGGGATCTTAAAGGAGAGGGGAATATGTAAGGGAGATAGTTGAAGAGGAAGGGAAAAGGGAGAAGGGAAAAAGGAAGCAAAACCCTTCTTGCTTTTGCTATATCGAATCAGATCTATTAGCTTCTGCTTTGCTCGCTCGTCTGCTTCGTTAATGGCGCACAGAAACGTTCCTTCCCCTCTCACGTACACTCCCCCCTCCTCCTCCTACCCCCGACCCTTTATTCTTCTCTTCTACTACTACTGCTGCTGTTGGTTCTTCTTCTTCTTCTTCGACATTAGGGGAGAAAACAAAGGCAACCTACCACGTTGTGTCGGGGGAGTTGGCTTCTCTCAAATGCTGCTAACCACTGCGACAGTGGATAATTTTCTTGATTATCATGATGAAAAAGAAAAAAAAAAAAAGGGAATTATGTTCGTGTGTTGACTATATATTTTTTTTGGTCTTCTTTGTATTAAGGGTATATAGATAAAGAGAAAGAGAGAGGGAGAGAGAGGAATGTATGGTTTTATTCGAATATTTATTTTATGTATTCTTAGGGGAGTTTGGTAAAGTGATGGTACTTTATATGATTTTATTTTATGTTTAATTATCGTTAGGTTTTTTTTTTTGGTAGATTATTATATATATTTTGAATTATTTTATGGATGGATATTTTTTAAACAATGTTCACTGTATTTTTTTAAAAGAATATTTTGAATATAGAATTCCTCATTTGTTTTATTTTATTTTTAATTATTGTATGGTTGTATGTGTGTGTTTTCTAGATTATTATTTATATATATATATATATATATATATATATATATATATATATATATATATATATATATATATATGTATTTGAATTATTTTATTGGTGGATATTTTTTAAACAATGTTAATTATATTCTTTTAAAAGAATATTTTATGTATAAAATATTCCTCATATATTTTATTTCAATTTTTATTACAGTAAAGTTTAGTGAAGATTTGTAAAAATGTTAATATTATTATTTTTTAATTTTATTTACTTTTTATTTTTGTACAAGAATATTTTGTACAAAGGTTTCTCTAAGATATTAATGTACAAAAAGTTATTTAAATGTTTATTTAATTTTTTAAAAATAATATTTTAGGTACAATAGTCTTGGTTTATTTTATTTTATTTTTCTTATTACAGTACAAGTTATTGACATGTTTATTTAATTTTTTTAAAAGAATATTTTGGATACAATAGTCTTGGCTTATTTTATTTTATTTTTTTTTCTTATTACAGTAAAATTTGATGGATAATTTGTAAAAATGTTTATATTTATTATTTTATTTTTGTAAAAGATTTTTAAAACAATTTAGTTCTTGAATTTACCCTACCTTTTAAAATATATCAACGTGAGCAACCATTATTTATAATTTGATTTATTTAAAATAACTGATTTTTGTTTTCTTCAATTAATTGAAAGAAAAAAACATTTCTATTAAATGTAACGGGTGTACACAATTTAAATGAAAACATTATACATCTCCATGTACGTATTTCAACGTTATGGAAGATAAAAAAAAAAAAACCAATGAAATTATGAAAAGAAGTAGATTCGCGAGTGAGATTTTAAAAGAAAGAGGCAATTTGTGTCGGAACGTTATTTTCCCCCTTCATCGTGAGATATTGCACTAAAACAAAAACGGAAGTTATGTTTCCATAGTTATTAGACACTTTTCTCAACCACAAAGTATTGTTTCATCATTCATTCATTTATTCATTCATTCGTTTTAAGAGATTTCTTTTCTATCTTCCTTATTTTCAATTTCATTTTATTTTTTCGACAATAATGAACGACGAGTAGAACAAAGAATAAGAAGAAAAAGAAGAAGAAGAAGAAAAATAAAAAGAGGGGGGAAAAAAAGAAAAAGACAAAGACAAAGTAGAAGAAATATAAAGGAATTTCGTATAGCGTGCACCGAATCTCAACTCGTTGATCTACCGTTGAGAGGGGCTCGTGGTTGTTTGCTATTGCGAACTCGGTTAATTAAATGTTACGCAATCGTCCATTGCTATGATGTTATCAAGTATTAAATGCACTCTCGCAAAACCAGCTGCTTTTGTTGGTTTCTTTTTTTTTTTTTCAAGTGAAAATTTCTTTTGATTTGAAAATCGTGAAACGGAAGAAGAACGTGAAACGGAAGAAACCGTAAAACCGATGAAACAAAAATAATTAATTGATTAATAAAAGCAATTAATTAATATAAAACAATTTGTAATTTATAAAAAAAATTTGTAAAAAATAATAATTAATTAAATAATTAATAAAATTCAATATATATATAATTAATAATCAATTATCATAAATAAATCAAATTATAAATAATGGCTGCTTACGTTGATACATTTTGACTCTAGTTGTAAACTTAACAACTAAATCGTACACCCGTTACATATAATATAGAAATATTTTCTATTTAATTAATTTCTAATTTAACTATTAAATATTATTTAAATAATACTATAGTTTCATTAATAGTAAATTCAAAAGAATGTTGCTACTACTAAAAGTTGCTAAAACTAAAAACGTCAATCAATTTTTGTTGTTAAATAAAATTTCATATAATTTGCAATTAATTTAACATAAACTTCTATTATTTATAATTTATTCATATATTCAATATCTTTAAATAATGCCATAATTCATTTTATTTATACTTTTTTTTACTCTTTTCTTTTTAAACATACGAATAGGTGTGTTAGGTTAGGTTATCATTAACTTTCATATACTTTAGTCACACACAAATTTATTAATACAATTTTAAATATTTTTTTCCCCATTCGTTTCTTACGTGAGTTTTCTTTTTTTTTTTATTTTATCCTGCTGTTTTTTCTTTCCTTGTTTTTTTTCTTAATTTTTTTTTTTCGATCAGAAATCATTAAATATTTGAAATGTCAACGAGACCATAAAACAAGCGTTGCGATTCGTTGTTACGTCATCGAATTAGAAACAAGCATGTTACGTTGTGACGCGTTACACTTAAATAGAAAGTGCACACACACACACACACACACACACATATATATATATACTATATATGGATGTGTACATGTTCTGTATGTATTTCTACTTTGTATATATCTATTTATGCATGTGTATGTTTAAATGTGTACGTGAATTGTGCAGTCACTCGAAAAGTGCATCCAAGACCACGTGACTTTGACACATTGGCGCGGTTGAGTTTAACTTATCGACCGCTACGTGGCAGCACCTTATGGTCATTCTAATATATTCTACATACAAGAATATTTTCACATATAATGTATGTACGTATATACATGTATATAACTTACTCATACATATATACGTGTACTAATAGATTTATTTTGAATTAAGTAATGTTCCTTTAAGTGTTTGCTAATTGATAATGATTTAACTCGTCAAACGATTACGAGGTTATATTTGAGAAAATATTGGTAATCGTCAAGGTCATTGGTTATTTTTTTTCTCTCTTCATATTTATCTTTTCTATTTCAAAAAACAAATAAAAAGGAAAAAAAAAGAACATTTACACGGTTGAACTTCCATCATATATTGACACCCGTTATAAAAACCTTTTTATTAAAAGATTTTAATATATTAATGCGAATAAACATAAATTATAGCTGTTTGTTATAAAATTAGGATCAATGATTTAATTTTAAATTGTTAATGTTTTATTTATAAATATTTAAACATTCAATCGATTGTTTATCAGTAATTAAATTAATAAAAGGTTTGATTTTATGGATAATAATCGAATTTACGATTGTAATACAGAATTTCGGTGAAATATTGCGTAACAAAAGTTTGCTTATGATTGGTCCATTTAATAATAAGATTACTCTAATTGCATTTGAATATTTTTCCAACTAACCTATACTCATGAACAATAAACGGACGATTGATTTTCCTGTTATATACAGGTTCCATTTGCGATTTATTGTTTAAATTGCAAATTATCTATGACTATATGCTATTGTACTTACATCTAATTGTAATTGTTGAAAATGGTGGAACTTATACACGTGTAATATGCTTGGTACACTATTGTCAAAAGTTTCAAAAATTTAACCTAAATTCAAAAAAATATATATATACTCATGAACAATAAACGGACGATTGATTTTCCTGTTATATACAGGTTCCATTTGCGATTTATTGTTTAAATTGCAAATTATCTATGACTATATACTATTGTACTTACATCTAATTGTAATTGTTGAAAATGGTGGAACTTATTCACGTGTAATATGCTTGGTACACTATTGTCAAAAGTATCAAAAATTCAACCTAAATTAAAAGAAAAAAGAAAAAATATTTTAAAATTAGAAAAAAGGATATTTTTTAAAATTTATTAATATGCTTGTGATACACTATTGTCAAAATTTTCAAAATTCAACGTATATTAAAAAAAAAAAAAAATAAATAAATAAAACGATACTGTAATTTAAAAAAAAAAACTAAACCTTTTCAAATTTATTATTATGCATGGTACATTATTGTCAAAAGTTTCAAAATACAACCTAAATTAAAAAAAAAAAATAAAACGATATAATTATTAAAAGAAAATAAATCTTTTTAAATTTATTAATATGCTTGGTACAATATTGTCAAAAGTTTCAAAATTCAACCTAAATTCGAAAAAAAAAAACATTTTAAAATTAGAAAAAAAGGATATTTTTTAAAATTTATTAATATGCTTGTGGTACACTATTGTCAAAATTTTCAAAATTCAACTTATATTAAAAAAAAAAAATTAAATAAAACGATACTGTAATTTAAAAAAAAAAACAACCTTTTCAAATTTATTAATATGCATGGTACATTATTGTCAAAAGTTTCAAAATACAACCTAAATTAAAAAAAAAAATAAAACGATATAATTATTAAAAAAAAATAAATCTTTTTAAATTTATTAATATGCTTGGTACAATATTGTCAAAAGTTTCAAAATTCAACCTAAGTTCGAAAAAAAAGAAACATTTTAAAATTAGAAAAAAGGATATTTTTTAAAATTTATTAATATGCTTGTGATACACTATTGTCAAAAGTTTCAAAATTCAACTTATATTAAAAAAAAATTAAATAAAACAATACTGTAATTTAAAAAAAAAACAACCTTTTCAAATTTATTAATATGCATGGTACATTATTATCAAAAGTTTCAAAATTCAACGTAAATTCAAAATAAAGTAAATAAAACGATATTACAATTAGAAAAAAAAAAACAAATTTGTTTAAATTTATTAATATGCTTGTGATACACTATTGTCAAAAGTTTCAAAATTCAACCTAAATTCAACAACAACCAAGATAAAATTAAAAGCAACAACCAATTAGAAATTTTCTTTTTATTTCCAATAACAAACTATACTTTCATTTCATAGTTATTTATTTAAATAAATAATACAGATCGTTAATAATAAATAAATAAAAAAAAAAAGGAAACAAATTTCAATGAAATAGAAATATTGAAATTCGAAATTAAATTGAAAACATTCTTCGTATTTGATCTTTCTCTCTTTCTGTCTGTCTCTTTCTCTCTCTCTCTTTTTTTTAATTTTTATTTTTATTATTATTATTATTATTATTATTTGTTATTCTATTCATCTTTATCAACATACTGGATAGTAGTAATCCGATCGTTCGATCACGGAATTTCAATTTTGATATCGGTCTGTCTAGCTTCTGCGGTCACCGACTCGTCTACCCCCCCCTCCTCCTCCTTTTTTACCCCCTTTACCACTTCATCCCCCTATACTTCGGTTGTCGGCTGTCACTTGATAGGAAACTGAGGTTTATTAACAATATTTTTTTATTTATTTCATCTGTACAACTTACTTAACGTATAATGAAGTAGTATTAGTTGGTGTTTGTATCTCGTAAAAGATACATCTGAAAATATTATTCTACGATTTATTTATTATCATTAATGGTAAAAAATTTATAAAAAGGGGGATAGAGGGTTGTTTTTTATGGTGTCAATGTAAATTGTTTTTTTATTTTTTTTTTTTTCGTTTCAACGATGAACAACACATTTTTTTTTTTTTTAAACGAAATTTAGTACAAAATTTACAAAAGAGGGAAAGGGGGTTGTTTTGTATCAATGGAAATTGATTTATTTGTTTTCTGTTTTTGTTTTAACGATTAACACATATTTTTGAACGAAATTTTGTTTGTTTAGGATGCTAATTGGTATACTAATAACAAAAACATTTAATAATAAGCAACGTTTTGTATTAAGTAGTATTTTAAAATCAATTTTTCCTAATGTTACTTCAAACGTAATAAATAATAACACCTATAGGTATTTATTAAATAAATATTCGAGTATTAAAAATAATTATTAAAATTATATAAAATTAAATTAATTTAATTTAATTTAATTCAATTTAATTTAATTTAATTTAATTTAATTTACTTTAATTAAAAAATAATTATTTTAATTTTATATTTAATTTTATAGAATAATATTTATAAAAGAAATATAAATTATTAAATTAAATTAATTTAATTTAATTTATAAAAAAAATATTATATTATATTATTATATTATATTATTATTTTATATTATTTTATATTATATTATATTAAAATTAAATAAAAATATTATATATATATATATATATATATTTTAATTTTATATTTTAATATAGTTTCATATTTTATAATTATATATTTAATTGTACAAAATAATATTTATAAAAGTAATTATAAATAAATTAAAATTTTAATTAACTTAATTTAATATTAAATATTTGTAAAACTAAATTAAATTAAATTAAATTAATTAATAAATGATCCTTATTTCGTTTCGTATATATCAATTTGTATTATTAATGTTAAATAATAATAATAATAATAATAATCAACATTGAAAAAAAACTGTATTTATTTTTTAGAGTGTCCTTTGGGTCCAGTAAAGGATCGATGGTTGAGACTCTTGTTTATGAGACTCCAGTTCAAGAAGAACCTGAGATCAATCATTTTTTGGACCATAATGGCCGCTTACCCCCACCTATGATACCTGTACCTGACACCGAGTAAGTCAAATAATTAAATCAATTGATCAATTATTAATAAATTCAATTAATTATATAGTTTTTTTTTTTTTTTTTTAATTTTAAATTACGTCTATTCGTATTTTTAGTCTAACACACACACACATGTATATGTTTTTTTCTTTTTTTTTTTTTTCTGTATAGTATAATATTTTTGCACGTATACGGTTGCTTACGTTATAAATGACGTCATTAAAACGGCGCACCTAAAACCGAAATAACGTTTCGCCATTAATCGAAGCGTAAGAAGTACTTTACTTAGGTTAGGTGCACTTTGGCGTTTCTAATCATTATGAGAAATCGATATTTTCTAATAGTAGAAAAAGCTTTTTACTAATCGAATGCTAGTTTCTTATTTTTATTATTATTATTATTAGTTCTTACAAAGAAATGAAAAGTTTAATGTTTAAACGAAATTTTAAATTTATTTTTCATATAATATTAGATTCTTTATTTTAATATTTAACAATTTTTATTTTTTACTCCACTATATATATTTTTTATTTATAAAAAAAGAATTGCAGATTAAAAACTGTAGATTTTTTTATAAAAAAAAAAATGAAAAAAGGGGAGAAGTGGAAATTATTAAAATTAACAAAATGCAAAGTTTAATATTTAAACAAAATTTTAGATTTATTTTTCTTATAATATTAGATTCTTTATTTTAATATTTAACAATTTTTATTTTTTACTCCACTATATATATTTTTTATTTATAAAAAAAGAATTGCAGATTAAAAACTGTAGATTTTTTTATAAAAAAAAATGAAAAAAGGGGAGAAGTGGAAATTATTACAATTAACAAAATGCAAAGTTTAATATTTAAACAAAATTTTAAATTTATTTTTCATATAATATTAGATTCTTTATTTTAATATTTAACAATTTAAAATTTTTATTTTTTACCCCGATATATATTTTTTTATTTATAAAAAATAACTGTAGATATAAAAGATAGATTTATGTTAAATTTTAGTAGAAATTTATTCAGATTTGTACTTAAATTCATACTAAGTATTTTTATAAAATAAAAATAAAAAAAAATAATAAAAAATTTATTACATTTAACAAAATGAAAAGTTTAATATTTAAACAAAGTTTTTTTTTTTTTTTTAATTTATTTTTCACAAAATACTAGATTTCGTTTTAATTAAATTATCATCGATAGTCGACGTTTGTGAGTATTTAATTGAAATTTATTCAAAGAAACTAACTTTGATTTGTCAGATTATTTTCGTTGTATCATCAAAATCATCTTGAACACGTATGTGAGTGTATATATGTGTCTGTATGTTTGTGAATTCGTCAAAAGACTCACCGGAAGTTATTCAAAACTTACATTAGTCTGATGCAAGTTGTCTCAAGGTGAAATATTTCTTCTTCTTCTTCTTCTTCTATTTCTCTTTCTTCTTCATCTTCTTATTTTTCTTCGTTAGAAATTCAAGATAAGACGGTTTCGGTTTACATCGATCAAAGACTGAGATAGTATTATTTTTGATCTTGTTGAAATTAACTTACTCATAGACTCACACTTATACAGTTAAATTTATAAAATCGTAATTCAAACGAAACAATTTTTATTCCGTGTTAAACCCCCGCTCCCTCAAAAAAAACAAAAGTAGAAATCAAAAGAAAAATAAAACAAAAATTTTCTTCCAAATAGAAAGCAAATGAAATAATATAACTAATAAAATAATTTATTAAGTAAACAATCAATATTATTATAATTATATTAATATAATTACTATTATAAATAATACCAAAAATTTTGCGTGCATTTATTGTATTGAAACATAACCTTAAAATTACATAATGGATACTTCTTGTAAAATAAACTTTGAAAATATGAATTGAACAACTCACAAACTTTTGATTTAACTTAATAATAAAATCGAAAATAAATAATAAACAAATAAAAATGTAAATTTAACTAATACAACCTAACTGTTGATATATTTTAAATTCAAATATTTAAATTGAAATATTTATATTTAAACAAGGGGTGTCCCGCCACGCGTTGCTGTGGCTCATAATCAGTCCGATACACACATCT
Organism: Polistes dominula; assembly: GCF_049000335.1. NCBI lineage: Eukaryota > Metazoa > Arthropoda > Insecta > Hymenoptera > Vespidae > Polistes > Polistes dominula. The sequence goes on along the minus strand of NW_028301111.1, from coordinate 1,602,527 downwards.
TTAAGTCAACGAATTACCTTATACCTCCATCTGTTAGAATCTTATCGAACTAACAGAGATAATCATGACTCTTTGTTAATAAACAAATAATTCGCGATTAATAAAATAATATTGCAATTATAAATTGAGATATAAACTATCCTATCTTTCAAGTTGAATGAAACTGCACATAGTGTGCAAAATTTGATTAAAATCGGTTCAGTAGTTTAGGAGTCCATTGCGGACAAACAATGTGACACGTAATTTGTATATATTAAGATATTTATTATTAAAATCATTCTACCCTAGTAGAGCACTAAATATTGAATAGATGTGTATTTAATATTAAAAAGACATTAAATTTATTTTTATATTCTATTGCAATTTCATTTTGTTTCTTTTATTTTATTTTATTTTTTTTTTTTAATAGTAATTCTCATCTCGTACGAAACGTATTGACCATTCCGGTTATTTCGCGGAACATGAATGTTTGACATGGTACATGAACATTGATAAAGAATACTAACTTCAATATAAACGATAAAAACTATTTCCTTTTTTTTTTAGATTTATTTTTCAACTACATATTTACTTCTCTCTCTCTCTCTCTCTCTCTCTCTCTCTCTCTATCTCTCTCTATTTCTCTTTTTCTCATTTGTTTTCTTCTCTTTTTGTTAAATACTTCGAAGTATCGTTAAATCTAAAATCGAACGTTCGATTATCGGACTCCGATAAATGTTGGTCTTTCAAACCAACCGGTTTTCTTTCATCTAACATCTAACGAAACTTTTATTACTCTTATTTTTATTTATATTTATTAATTATTATTATTATTACTAATAAATGACTAGCATTCATTTTATAAATAGTTAGAGTATTGATTTATTTAATTTTAGGATTTATTATTTAGAGGTTAGACTAAGTTCTGTAAGTTTTCAATAGATGACACTGTATTACAATTCAATTATTTTGATATATTCACGTCGTACGTTTTTTTTCAGATTTACGTACGACATAACCTAACCTTTCTTTTTATATTTTTTCATTAAAAATAAGATGTTGTTTTATGCTTAATTTAAAGTCTCAGAAATTATGAATGAATATTGATTTGATTGCATTAAATAGTTTAGAATTATATTGAATCAACGTTCAATAGATGGCGTTGTATTACAATTCAATTCACGTTGTTTTCAGATTTTCATGTGACGTAATCTAACCTTGCTTTTTATATTTTTTCGTGTATTATTATTTTATATATTCCATTCTGATTGTGGTATTCTTTTGTGCGTTGTTATTATTTACTAAAATAGTTTAAAATTAGATTAAATCAACGTTCAATAGATAGCGTTGTATTACAATTCAATTATTTCACGTTGTTTTCAGATTTACATACGACATAACCTAACTTTGCTTTTTATATTTTTTGGTAAAATTTTGTGATATTATTTTGTGTTGTTATAATTTACGAAAATAATTTAGAATTATATTAAATTAACATTTTATAACAAAACCACAGCGGTCAGAGCATCTTAGTATTTATATATATAATAAATAAATTGTAAATAAATTAAACAAAAAAAAAATAGATAAATTATTGCATCTTCTTTAGATGCAAGTTCTAAGTTTCTTAAATTCTTATTTAAAAAAAAAAAGGAAAAAAAAATATTATTTTTCTCTATTAATGAACGATTCACGTAATTCGTTTTAATAGTAACCGATGACTAACTAGATATTTAAACATTATATATTCCCGACACGATGTCTTCTCGTTTAACCGGATCAAACGTGATAATGATCGTACGGTGAGATAAGTAGTCATCTATTAAAGAGAATTCTGTACGTAGGTGGAAACTTTGAGGTGGTAATGCGAACTCCCAAGCCGCATCCGTAATTTTATACTCCTGAGAGAAAGATAAAAGACGATGATGATGATGACGATGATGATGATGATGATGACGATGACGACGAGTTTAAAATTTATTTTTCTTTTTTTTTTTTTTAACAAAAACAAACCAACATAAAAACAAAATATAATCTTAAAATCATCATCATTCGTATTATAAAATATTTGTATAATTTATTAAATAATTTGTTCTTATTTTTATATTATCTTGTATTCTCGTTTTTTTTTTATGTGTTTTCTTCATATTTTTTTTTTTTTTTTTTAATTTTTTCTCATTGGTAACTCGCGAACGAGACATTACTTTGACTTATTATTAGACATTAATTGCAATTCTTAGTCACTAGTCAACATTTTATCGTTTGTTAAATAACATCTACAAGGACACCATTCTAGTAAAAGAAACTTGTTGTATACACATTACATGCACACGTGTATGTATATTCATCTCTATGTATGTTTATATGAATGTATAATTTTTTTTTTTTTTTTATGACGTATGTGTATCTCGCGAATACATAGACACGGTATACGCGTTGTGCCACGGCGTAGAAAAGTTTCGATAATAACCCATAGTCGCTTGATTAGTCTCGTTACGTTGATTACTCTCGTACGGTCGGCGTAGTAAATAGTTTCCTGCTTCGACGAACGAATAAGAAAAGAAAAGAAAAAAAGAAAAAGAAAAGAAACGAAAAGAAACGTAAAAGAAAGATGATACTCCCGATTGAATCACTGACTACTGTAATCTAAAATAAAAATAACTAAAACAAAGAAAGTAATATTAAAAACAATTAATTAACATATTAAATAATAATAAACATTGTTTAATTCTATTCATTTTTCTTTTTAAATATAATTGAAATATTTAAATAATCGATATTCAATTGTTTCAGTTCAAATAAAGTGCCATTTTCTGATTGGTTCATCGTAAACATATTAATTAATAATAATCATTGTTTAATTCTATTATTTTTCATTTTTAAATCGCTAATAATCGATATTCAATTGTTTTAGTTCAAATAAAGCGCCATTTTCTGATTGGTTTATCGATTTCTTCAATATGAGTACCATCAGCGCCGCGATGCGTACATTTCAGTAGTTTCCACGAGCTTCCGTTAGATGGGACTACTAAGAGTAAGAGAAATTACGTTCGGTAAGGTTCGGTCAGTAGCCGAGCGTAAGCCGAACTAGACGCAGGCGTGGTATAGTGCATTCGTAGTAAAGATAGATAGTCGCGAACAACTCGTGACCACTGTAACTTCCCACTCTCACATTATCATAACAATATACATATATATACACACATACACAAAACATATATATATATATACAGAAACTTGTTACATTACTACAATTATATACGGAACTTCACCGGTGGCATAAGTGTATATGTAGAATGTATGTGTGTAGTTAATACACTGTATATGTATTACTATTTTTCTTACTGTATATTTCATTCCTTTCTCTCGTAACACCCGCACATTTACCCTCACACACACATACACGCACACAAACATAAACATATATATTTATTCGTGTATTCTTTCTCCCACCCTTTTACCCACATTTTCCTCTTACCCCCACCCTACCTACCTTACACCACTACCACCGTTACTATCAGCCCCCCTCCCCCAGTCCCTTTTTCACTTCTTCTTCTTCTTCTTCTGCTTTCTTCTTCTTCTTCTTCTTCTTATTTCTTGGTACCACCCTGCTATTTCCCATCAACGTGTTCTCCCTCTCGATTGGTCTCTACGGAACGTTAAAAAACCGGGGGATAAAAAAGAAAAAGTCAAAAAGAGCGCGTTGCGCGCGCGCGCGCGCATTGGTGAGTCTCGAAGCAACCGTAGAAGAGGAAACAACACACGAACTGTAATACACACAACAGTGTTACCGTGTTGAGAGAGTGTGTCACACGTATATGTGAGTTGCAAGGATTATTTTTTACCCTCACCCCTATTTATTTGCTTTTTTATACCAAAGTGAATGAATAAAATAAAAAATAATTTTGAAAAAATTATATTTTGGAAGATAATAATATTGAAGGATAATTTAAGTTGAAATCGAGTTAAATGTACCCTAACCTTTAGTTTCAACCCCTATCAGCCTCAACCCCCACCCTGCTCTGTTCTAGTCCCCAGGTTTTGTAATACGAGTTGAAAAGAGTTGTTTAATTATTGCTTTAGGTTTCTTTTTAAGTGTTTGTTATTAACGAGAAAATAAATCGATCGTAATAAATATCGTTGGGGGTGGTTAGGAGGAAAATAAAGTGGAAATTGTATTAATCGTCGTAGTTGTTGGTCGTCGTCGTCGTCGTCGTATTCATCGTCAACGTTAAGGTGTATTATACAGAAAACAAATTATTGTTCGTTGGATTGGTGAATTATTCAGGTAAGATGAAATCATTGATTTTTCTTACCTTTGTTTTTTTTTTTAATTATTTTAATTAAATAAGTACCGAATTTATTATTGCTAATCTGTGATCGGTGCGATATTTTGAAAAAACCTTTTTTTTTATTTTTACTGTGCTGTAAAATGTACGATAACATGATTGAAATTAATTGAGGATAAATTTGTAATAGATTGGGCTCAATTATGAATTTATTTATTATATATAGGGTGAATTAAAAGTTTGTGAGAGGTTAGTGTGTTATAAATTGTGGTTTGAACTGTATAATAGATTGTTTTTGTAAAAGTTGGCGATAGGAAATATTAATATTTAAAAATTAATTAATTAATAGAATTTAATTTATTTTTTATTATTTTTAATAATAATATTAATAAATATAATAAATATTAATCTTTTATAAATATATATATATTATCTTAAAAAAATACTAATATTATAAATATATTTATTTATTATTATTTATATATGTATTTATTCATAATATAAAAAAATATTGATATTATATATATATTTATGCATTATTATATACATGTATATATGTATTGGATCTGGATGGAGTTTTTTGAAGAAAATAGAAACGGATAACGTTAAGAAGAGAAAAGTTAGGAAAGATGCTTGTGAGAAAGAGAGATGCGTAGTTTCTAACCCGTTACTATGGTTACCAGCCATCTTGACACACTACTCATCCCTCAACTACTTTCCATCCCTTTTCCTACACCCATTCTTCCTCTTTTCCTTTCCTTTCCTTCTATTTTCTTCTTTTTTTATTCAATGTATCCATAAAAGTATCGAATTTGTGATTTAGCAAATTTTACTGAAGTTCTGTCATCGATAGAATAGGATATTCACAATTTTTTTTTTTTTTTTTTTATCTATTCACAAAATAATCTCATGGTACGATTTTTAGATATTTTTAAAATATTTTTCTGTTGGTTTATTTTATAGAAAATATATTTTATCAAAAAAAAAAAAAAAAAAAAAAAATAAAGAATGAAAGAGAGCAAATGTTTTCTGTAACCAAAATATTGGAATTTTGCAAACTTTCGAAAGAGATATTTAAATTGAAAAGAAAAAATAAATATATCTTGTTTTTCTTATTTTATTTTTTTTATTATTCGCTTTGAAAATAATCCAAATGTTAGAGCTTTAAAAAAATATATTTCTGTTTCTTTTCCTTTTTTTGTTTTTTTTTTTTAACTGTAAAACGAATTCGTAGAAAAGCAAGAATTTTTCTTCACTTCTGAAAAACATAAAACATAAATCTAATTTTGTTTTATTTCTCGTTTCATTGTAAATAAAAAAAAAAAAAAGAAAACATTATTAATTAATTATTATAAATTATTCGTTCGAACTTTTTCATTTCATTGTAAAAAATAAATTGAAATAATTACTGTAAATTATTCAAACTTTTTCGTTTCATTGTGAAACAAAAGAAAAAAACAATGCAAAATATAAAATGAATACTTTTAACATTCAACATTCATTGTGATCGTTGAAAATAAAATTTCATTAAATTACGTACGTCAAAAAAAAAAAAAAAATCATGAAAACAAAAAGAAAAATAAGAAAAAGAAAAAGAAAAAAAAAAGAAACATGAAACATAATTTGTGTCGTAAATTGACAAAATTGGCACGATCCAAATCGAGTTTAAATTTAAAATCATGAAGAAATTGTACAGAATTGTTGTGTCTACATTTACAGTATTACGAATACTAACATCAGTATAAATGAATAGATAAATAGATAAATTAACTAAAGTAAAAAGAGAAAGAGAAGAGGGAAATGAGAAAACGGATGTTGTGATTTATTTGCCGGAATAAAGTTGATGTTAATAGAACCTGATCGTTTCATAACGCATGCATCCCGCATCCCGTCTACTTTATTTCATTGCTTTAGTGAAAACGAATGTAATACTTTTAAACATAACCTAACTTTTTAACATCGGTGAACAAAAAAAAATAAATCTTTAAACTATTTTTAAACGTTTCAATATTAAATGAACTTTGAAAACGAACAAAATGAAATTTGTTTGCTAAAAAATTTTGTGTGATTAATTTAACATGAAAATATGAACATGAAATTGTATAAAAATTAATAAAAAACGAAAACAAAATGAAATTTGTTTGCAAAAATTTTGGTGATTAATTAAACATGAAAATATGAACATGAAATTGTATAAAAATTAATAAGAAACAAAAGCAACATGAAACTTTGTTTTCGAAAATTTTGTGTGATGAATTAAACATGAAAATATGAACATGAAATTGTATAAAAATTAATAAAAAACAACACTATGAAACTTTGTTTTCAAAAATTGTGTGGAATTTAACCCTGAATTACAATAATGCAATTTATTGTAATTTTAAATTAATTAAAATTGTTTAAAATTTATAATTAAATTAATAAACTATTAGAGATGTATTTGTTTCGTAGTAAGTAATTTTATTAATCAAATCTAATAATTTATTATTAGATTTATAAAAACTTATTTATAAATTTATTTTAATTAATTATTTATAAATTTATCTTAATTTTAAATTAATTCAATTTATTTTTATTTTAAATTAATTAAAACTATTGTAATTTTAAACTAATTAAAATAATTTAAAATTTAATAATAAATTAATAAATTATTAGAGAAGTGTTTGTTTCGTTGTGAGTAATTTTATTAATCAAATCTAATAATTTATTATTAGATTTAAAAAAACTTATTTATAAATTTATTTTAATAAATTATTTTAAATTTATTTTAATTTTAAACTAATTAAAATTATATTTTAAATTTATTAATATAATAAATTAATAAATTATTAGATATGTTTGTTAGATTAATTATATAATATAATTCACATCTAATAACAGATTATTAAATATATTTAAAATTGTTAAATTTATTAACAAGTTAATATTAAAATTACTATAAAATAAAATATTACTACGCATAATTAGTGTCTAAAAATTAGTTAAATTAATTAAATATTAAAATTAAAAAATAATTATTTAAATTTGTTATCTTTTCAAACATAATTTTCACGTGCCAAGATTTACAAAACAATAATCAATACTTAAAACAATTATTATTTACATTTATTACATTTATCATTAACATTTATATCTACAAACTCTTTATAAACATAAATAACTTTCAATCAAACGCATATATGCGTCCCTATAATATTTAAAAAGTTTCAATCAAACAAACAAAACAATTCATATTTTTTATCGATTTGTCAATTTACCAAATCTTGTTTTTTTCGTACGATTTTCCAACCCCCCGATCTTCCTCCCCGTTTATTTTCGTACGATTTTATTTATGTGGGGCGTGTGGATTTTTTTTCTTTCCTTCTTTTTTTCCTACTCCACACCTTCTCTCTCTCTCTTTCTCTCTCTCTCTTTCTATTTCTTTCTTTATTTTTTTTTCTCTTTCTATCTAACTGGGAAACGAACGTATTGAACGTACGAGTCGTCAAGGGTGTAGACGCAACGGCGCCTACTCACGAAACCAACCATAACTGATCGATCTTATTGTTTGCAAAATAATATTCCTTAGAGAGAGAGAAAGAAAAAAAATATATAGTTCAGAAATAGAAAAGGGGAAAGAAAGAAAGAAAAAAAAGAAATAAAAACAAAAGACGAACTGTATTAGCCAATAATTTAATTATGCGACATCGATTAAATTGTTTTTTTTTTTTTTTTTAATTTATTTTTTTATCGATTTAAATTTAAAACAAGTATGAAAAGAAACAAAAATAAATGAAACGAGTATACAATTGTATTAATAATTTTACAATAAAGTTAGAATTATTAATAATTTTATTTAATTTAATCCTTTGAGTACTATGGACGCATATATGCGTTTGGTAAACATTACTAATCTTATTTAAGTTCAAAGTATATACGTGTTTGTTAATATTCATGTAAAATAATGTAATGTTTAAATTATTCAATTAAACTATATTCTTAAAGAAACACTTTAATTATTAACTTTAATTTCATTAATTAATTAATAATATAAATAAATAAATAATAAATAAGGTTATTTAATTATTTCAATTTAATAAACTTTAATTAAAACTTTAATTTATTATTAGAATTTGATTAATAATAAACTATTTTGTTCTTACAAAAATATTTTACATTAAAGTGTTCAACACTCAAAGGGGTTAATATATTAAACAACACTTTGAAATAAATACAATATTTTTTGATTGAAAACTTCTTTACAAAATTATTTATAAAATTACATATTTTTCTAATTTTTATGTACATTTGTACAGTAGATTTAACAATTGTAAATCAATGTAACAAATAACAATTATTTGTTATAATAATACTGATCCTATATAAACCAAAATTTGTATCATATTTGAGTAGATATATAAAAAAGAAATAATGTATTTAAAATTCATTATCAATTTATTATACACACATATTTCATTTATTACAATATTTTACTATATATATAAATTTATTTTATTAGTATATTATAATTATTAGTGTATTATAATTATAATAATTATAAATGTAATTATTAATGTATTATAATTGTAATAATTATAAATATAATTATCAATGTATTACAATAATAATAATTGTATATATAATTGTTAGTATATTATAATTATAATAATTATAAATATAATTATCAATGTATTACAATTATAATAATTGCATATATATAATTGTTAGTATATTATAATTATAATAATTATATATATATAATTGTTAAACACTTAATATACATATGTTAGTATATATATGTTGATATATATATATATAATTATAATATACAAATAAATTATTAAAAATAATATTTGACCTAGATAAAGAAATAAACAATCAGAAAAATGCAACACACCAACGTACGATTAATATTAGCTTGATTATCTTCTGATCTGTTTTATTTACCATTAGGGACAAATCAATAATTTGTTCTATATATACGTTTTATCTCCGTCTAATCGATTACCTATGTTTCTCTCTCTCTCTCTATATATATATATAGATATATACGTATATGTATGTACGCAGATAATTATGAAAGTGGTTTAAGTAATATATCTCTTAATTCCAGATATTTCAAGGGGGATGACATTTGAACACTATAAATGAATTCTAATAACAAATATTATTGAACAGTTCATTTTTGACAATTATTACATTGAATTTTCTTTAGTTTAGAAATAATGTGGTAAATGAAACAATTAATAAATTGATTTTCTTTTTCATTTGTTATACTTTGTTAGATTACTTTCATAATTATATCTCTTATTTTGAGATATTTGAAGGATTACATTTGAACAATCTAAATAAATTCAATATTTATTCATTTTTTACAATATTCTGAAATTTACATTAAATTTATTTTGTCTAGAAATATAATATATTAAATGAAATAACTGATATATTCATTTCTGTTTTCTCTTTTGTAATTTTGATTTACAATTGATTTATTCTTAGTCCACTTTCATAATTATGACCATATATCATATATAAAACCATTATAATTATAATGTATAATATATTCTACTATATTATATTATATTACAGTTTATATTTTATACATTATAAGTATAATGTATTTATTATCGGCCCATTAATAAAATTTATTATCGGCCCATTAATAAAATTTATTATCGGCCCATTACCGGCATTTATTATCGGCCCATTACCGGCATTTATTATCGGCCCATTACCGGCATTTATTATCGGCCCATTACCGGCATTTATTATCGGCCCAGTACCGGCATTTATTATCGGCCCATTACCGGCATTTATTATCGGCCCATTACCGGCATTTATTATCGGCCAATTACCGGCATTTATTATCGGCCCATTACCGGCATTTATTATCGGCCCATTACCGGCATTTATTATCGGCCCAGTACCGGCATTTATTATCGGCCCATTACCGGCATTTATTATCGGCCCATTACCGGCATTTATTATCGGCCCATTACCGGCATTTATTATCGGCCCATTACCGGCATTTATTATCGGCCCAGTACCGGCATTTATTATCGGCCCAGTACCGGCATTTATTATCGGCCCAGTACCGGCATTTATTATCGGCCCATTACCGGCATTTATTATCGGCCCATTACCGGCATTTATTATCGGCCCATTACCGGCATTTATTATCGGCCCATTACCGGCATTTATTATCGGCCCATTACCGGCATTTATTATCGGCCCATTACCGGCATTTATTATCGGCCCATTACCGGCATTTATTATCGGCCCATTACCGGCATTTATTATCGGCCCATTACCGGCATTTATTATCGGCCCATTACCGGCATTTATTATCGGCCCAGTACCGGCATTTATTATCGGCCCATTACCGGCATTTATTATCGGCCCAGTACCGGCATTTATTATCGGCCCAGTACCGGCATTTATTATCGGCCCAGTACCGGCATTTATTATCGGCCCAGTACCGGCATTTATTATCGGCCCAGTACCGGCATTTATTATCGGCCCATTACCGGCATTTATTATCGGCCTATTAATGGTAGTTGATCATTGGCCGATTAATGGGCCCAGCAATGGGCCACGTTTTATTCAAATTATTAGCCCATTAACATCATCATAATTTAATAATCTATATATCATCATCTTCAGACAGTTATATATTTCTCTATGTCTGATCCCCCGAAAAATATACCTGACAATACGAAGGATTATACAGATTACAATAAAAAAAACTGCTTGAATAAACAATGAAAGAGAAAGGGATTGAACAAGATAAGAGTCGTCCGTGCGCGCCGAACGCTCAGGAAAGCGGTCCGAGGTAGTTACGTTCAGGCACCAAAAATGTAGTTAGAGACATCGGATCTTTTTGAAATTTTAACACAATATTTCTACATATATATACATTCGAAAAATGTAAAAAAAAAAAAAAAAATTTTTTTTAAATTGCAGAGTAGAAGGTCCCCTTAATATAAATTAGTAAATTTTAGTATAATATATTATACTACAAGTATTATAATACTTTGTATACTATAATATATTATTATACTAATATATTATACTATATATTAATATAAATTAGTAAATTATAGTATAATATATTATACTATAAGTATTATAATACTGTGTATACTATATATATTTCATTATATTTATGTATTTATATATAATGGTAATTTATATATAATATAATACTTTATATTAATATATTAGTATAGTATAATGTTTACTAATTTATATGATACTAATATATTGGTATAAATTAGTAAATTATAGTATAATATATCATACTATCAGTATTGTAATACTATATACTATAATATATTATTATACTAATATATTATACTATATATTATAATAAATTAGTAAATTATAGTATAATATATTATACCATAAGTATTATAATACTGTGTATACTATAAATTATTATTATACTAATATATTATACTGTATATTTTTCATTATATTTATGTATTTATATATAATGGTAATTTATATATAATATTATACTATAATATATTATTATACTAATATATTATGCTATATATTAAAATAAATAGTATAGTATAATATTTACTAATTTATACTATACTAATATTTTATTATAAATTAGTAAATTATAGTATAATGTATTATTAAATATATTAATATATTATACTATATATTACTCATTATATTTATCTATTTATATATAATGGTAATATATATAAATGAATAAAATAACTGATAAACCCATTTCTTTTTTTTTTGCTTTGTAATTTTGACTTACACAATTAAACTACTTTCATAATTATGATCACATATACATATATACATATATACATATGTATTTTTTTTTCTGTGAAAGTAGAGTAGAGTAATAACAGTGTTACACACCCTTGTAACTCAAGAAAAAAAAAAAAAAAAAAAGAAAAAAAGCAAAGTATCTCGTAGGGAATTCGTTAGACGAATTTTCATCGTCACATCAGTCAAAGAAACAAACCGTTCTTTTGGAATAACGAGGGAAAAGAAAAAGAAAAAAAAAGGAATAAAAATAACGGGACGAGAGAGAACATTGAAGAAGATAGTAAGAGAGAGAAAAAAAGAGAGAGAGAGAGAGAGAGAGAAAGATATCGTTAAAGGAGAAGAGAACCACCGATGATGTCATGGGTCTCAAGGTCGAGAACATTGCTTTTGTCGAGTAGGTGTTTCGCGCGACTGGGTTTGGTTGGTTGGTTGGTTGGTTGGTTGGTTGGTTGGTTGGTTGGTTGGTTGGTTGGTTTGTTGGTTGGTAGCTATAGCTAACTGACGCCAGACTTTGATGCAAGTAAGCAAGCAAGTAAGAAGTGTTGAATAATCATATTAATCTTCATTCGTAATATTATAGGTATATCAAAGAACATGTCGTTATAATTAAATTAATGGGTAGTAGTTGGTAGTAGTTAGTAGTAGTTGGTAGTAGTTGGTATTTAGGTTATTCCTTTGGATATTGATTAAATATCTTTGAATGACTATTAATATGATTTAATGTTTGATTTATCTTCAATTTTATGATTTAATATTGTTATTTAGATTATTATTTAATTATAGTATTATTTAACAGGTTATTAATAAATGAATTAATTTGATGTTTAAGTATTCTTATGTTTATTCTTTAATGTTTTCAGTTTTGTCTTGAATTTTATGATTCAAATGTTTTATTATGAATTATGATTGAAGCATTGTACTGTTGAATATATTATTAATAAATTAATAAAATGGATATATATATATAATAGTTTTTTTTAAGGACACAGATATCCTCATGCAAGCAGAGAAAAAAAAACTGAAGTAAAATTAAAAAAAAAAAGAAAAACAAAAGATAATGAAATTTCCAAATTTTGCAACGCAAATTTTGTACGTGCACGTGTATAACGAAAAACAAAAAGCAATTTGTATTTATGTAAGCGAGTTATAAAATTCTATCATACATCATACGTTATTATCTTCTTCTTTTTCGTTGACTCATTTTTTATTAGCAAGTTAAAGTGTTATCTCTTAACTTTCAAAAAAGAAAAAAAAAAGAAAGAAGAAGAAAAAGAAAAAGAAAAAGAAAAAGAAAAAAAAATACATTTTTATCTAGTATGGTTGTTCGATACAACGAACGAATCTTTTAAATCGCAATAGACATTTATTATTATTATTATTATTATTATTATTATTTTTTCTTATATGAATTAAAATTTGAAAATCTGTTGAGTTATTGGTTATAGAGTTAATTATAACACACCCACCCAGACACAAACAGAAACACCCACTTACAAACTCATGAAGTCACAAATACACACATGAGTATTCTCATTATCAACGGACAATAAAAATAACTTTATTTATTATCTATCATTTCATACTATATATATATATGAAATATAAGTATTGAATAGTAGTATTATTATTATTATTTATTAGAACAAACGTTTGTATTCTCTTCCAAGTTATATTTCTTATCTCATAAACCACTCGTAAATAATAGTCTCTTCTATTTTCACGTTTTAATGAACACTAACGTTAATGCATAACAATAATAATAATAATAATGATAATAATAATATTAATAATAATATTAATAACAAAAAAAATTACAATTCTATATATATATATATATTAAATACAATATTATTAAAAAAATTAAACTATAATATAAATAATAATAAATATAAATATAAAATAAATAAATATAAAATATAAATAAAAAGAAATATAAAACAATAATATTAAAAACAATATTATTAAAAATTACAAGAAAAAAAATGAAATAAAAAAAAAATAAAACCTTTCGAGGTTCGAGAGAGTCATCCACACGTAGGCATATTGACTCACTTACTCGTTTGCAGAGATGAAAATAAAATGATTTATAAAAAAAACAAGCTGTGTTTTTTTTTTTTAATTCCAAAAATACGTGACACGTAAGAGGAATACGGGTTGCATCGTAAGAAAAAAAAAAACAAGAAAAAACACCATATATATATATATTATTATTATTACATTATTATATTATTATATTATATTAGATTTAGAAACAAATATAAATGAATATAAGAACAAATTATAAAATTAAATAAATAAATTAGTGTGTATGTGAATATTATTAATTAAAATAAATATAATATAATTAACAATAATAATAATAATAATAATATATATATATTAAATAATAATATATTATAAAATGTATAATATTAGTTATAGAAAAAAATATCAATGAATTTAAGGACAAATTATAAAATTAAATAAATAAATTAATGTATATGTAAATACTATTAATTACTATTAATATAATATAATTAACAATAATAATATATATATATATATTAAATAATAATATAGTATATAATATATAATATTATTTTTAGAAAGAAAAAAATATTAATGAATATAAGAATGAAAATGAAATTGAATATAAATATGTTAGTGAAATTCTTTTCATTCTCACCAATTTTCTCTCTCTCTTTCTCTCTCTCTTTCTCTTTCTCTTTCTCTTTCTCTTTCTCTTTCTCTTTCTTCTTTTTTTAATACTTGCAACACCGAGGATTCATGCATTATCGATGCAAGAAATCGATTCTTCGTGTAGAGAACGACCATGGCACGATGAAAAACCGGTTTTGAGAAGCAGACCTTGCCTCTCATTTTATTTCGGTCTCCCTCTTCTTTTTTTTGTCTTTTTTTTTTTCTTTTGCTTTTACAACCGACTACTACTACTACTACTACTACTACTACTAATACTTTTACTACTCCTTCGTGGTTTCTATTACTTTTTTATTCGACTTTCACGAGTGAGTCGATGTGCAGTCGAAGAAAATCATTCGAGGAAAGAAAGGAAACCCCCCCCCTTTTTCGAAGAAAATAAAATGGCAGAGGAAAAAAAAACAAATGAGGAAAGGAAAATGATTGCACAATGTTAAACTTATGCAATGGTATGATAAAAACGAGCAAGAAAAATTTGTTTATAAATGAAATGAAAAATTAAATTTGAAAAAAATGTTCGTCTCAACATCCTCCTTGAAAAAATTGCAACTTCTTGAGCTTTTTTTTGTGAAACATTTTTGTGAATATGTAATTTAGGATTAATGATTTTTAAATTTACAAGATCATTCGTTTATGTGTGCATGTGTGTAAATTTTGTACAAGTTTGCAACAAATTTATCCTAGATATTATTTTAACTTTTTTTCATTGATTTATTATTTCACTTGCAAGTATATATTGTTATACAATTATTCTGCAATTGAATTATACAGAAATTTCTAATTTTAAATGATTTATGATTGAAAAATTGTAAATATGAAGAACAAAAGAAACTATATTGCAACTGTAAAGATTTACATTTGAAAAATTGTAAAAAAAAAAGAAGAAAAAAAAGAAATTGTATTGCAATTGTATAAAGATTTACAATTCAAAAATTGTAACAGAAAAATAAGATAATAAATCGTATTGCAACAGTAAGGATTTACAATTTAGAAATTGTAACAGAAAAAAAGAAAATAAATTATATTGCAATTGTATAAAGATTTACAATTCAAAAAATGTGTCAGATAAAACAAAAGCATACAAGAATTCGTATTGCAATTGTAAATGATTTGTAATTATAAAATTTTAATAAAGAAAATGAAAAGAATTCGTATTGCAATTGTAAATGATTTACAATTCAAAAATTGTATCAAATAAAACAAACGCATATGTGAAATCGTATTACAATTGTAAATAATTTACAATTCAAAAATTGTAACAGAAAAATAAGAAAAGAAATCGTATTGCAATTGTAAGGATTTACAATTTAGAAATTGCAACAGAAAAAAGAAAATAAATTATATTGCAATTGTATAAAGATTTACAATTCAAAAATTGTGTCAGAAAAAACAAAAGCATACAAGAATTCGTATTGCAATTGTAAATGATTTGTAATTATAAAATTTTAATAAAGTACATGAAAAGAATTCGTATTGCAATTGTAAGTGATTTACAATTCAAAAATTGTATCAGATAAAACAAATGCATACATGAAATCGTATTACAATTGTAAATAATTTACAATTCAAAAATTGTAACAGAAAAATAAGATAAGAAATCGTATTGCAACTGTAAGGATTTACAATTTAGAAATTGTAACAGAAAAAAAGAAAATAAATTATATTGCAATTGTATAAAGATTTACAATTCAAAAATTGTGTCAGATAAAACAAAAGCATAGAAGAAATCGTATTGCAATTTTAAATGATTTGTAATTTAAAAATTTTAATAAAGTAAATGAAAAGAATTCGTATTGCAATTGTAAATGATTTACAATTCAAAAATTGTATCAGATAAAACAAAAAGCATACGAAAAATCGTATTGCAATTGTAAATGATTTACAATTCAAAAATTGTATCAGATAAAACAAAAAGCATAGGAGAAATCGTATTGCAATTGTAAATGATTTAAAATTCAAAAATTAATTAAAAAAAACGAAAAGAAATCATACTGTATCAATTGTATTTAGAAAGAAAAAATACAGTCAAAAGAGCCAGAAACCAAAACAAATTGGAAAAAAAAAAAGATTGAACAATAGGAAAACTTGTGTGTGCTATCGTATGATTAGAAAAAAAAACGAACCCAAAAAAAAGAAAAGAAAGGGAAGCACGAGTCGATCGCACAATACAAAACTCGTACGTTTCCTATCGGAAAAAATAAAGAAAAAAAAAAAAAAGAGAAAAAAAGGTAAAAAAAGGAGTAGAAGGATTGCCACGATATACAAGAGCCTTTCCTCCAAAAAAAAAAAAAAAGAAAAAAACAAACAAACAAAAACAAAGAACAAAGAAGTTTGAAAAAAATGAAAAGCAACTTCCTTTTCTTTACTTTTTTTTTCTTCCTTTTTTTTCTTTTTTTTTTTTTATTTTCTTTTTCCACGGTCCATGAAACAATCTTCGATCGTTTATCTCAAGCAGAAAATCAGGTCAATGCTTACATACTTTCATTGGTTGAAGGGATATTAAAGGGGAAACAAGGGTGGTATTGAAGGTTTTCAGATTACATAAAGGGATAAATGGTATATAAAAAGGTTCAAGTTTTTTTTTTCACTAAAGTATTATGAGATATTAAATTGTAAACTTATCACTTTTCTAAAAGTGAATTCGATTATATTCGTGACGTAATCAGATAAATATCTTTAACTTATACATAGAAAGTAATCTTAAATATATATATATGTCTGTATATATTAAACTCATACATGGAAAGTAATCGTTGGTATCCGTTGTCTCTTCGTCGAAGGTATCTTTTTTCTTTTTCTTTTACTTTTTCTATTTCTTTTTCTTTCTATCTCTATTACACGATAAAGATAAGCAAAAAGGTGATAAAATCAACGAA
Organism: Polistes dominula; assembly: GCF_049000335.1. Lineage (NCBI taxonomy): Eukaryota > Metazoa > Arthropoda > Insecta > Hymenoptera > Vespidae > Polistes > Polistes dominula. Next base: position 1,584,910 of record NW_028301111.1, on the reverse strand, counting down.
CGTTGAAAAGATAAGCATCGAATCTAACTAAGAGAAAATATTTTTATCAATGGCTAATGTTTTATCTAATAAAAAGAATAAATGAAAGTTAAAGATAGTGAAAATTAAGAATGAGAATGAACAAAAAAATCAAATATAAAATTAAATTGTTGTTTATTGTGACTGATACGAGAAAATTTAAATATATAATTATTATTAATAGGTATATCAATAGTAATTTGTGAATGTAATAGTAATATAATAGTATCTAGATGTGTGGTATATATTTTAATTTAAAATATTATATATATATATAATAATATTGTGAAGGTAACATTATATTATTTAAAAATGAAATTCTAATTATTAAAAATGTGACTAATAATATAAAATAAAAATTAAAGGAAACGTAAAATAAATAGAGTGCATATAAAAATATAATTAAATATAATACAATTAAATATATAATTATTATTAATATGTATACCAATAGTAATTTGTGCATATAATAGTAATATAATAGTATATATATATATAATATTTATTCATATTTTATCTATTAATATTAAATTGTAATATATATATTACATATATTACCAAATATACAATTACAATATATATATACATATTAATAGTAATTTGTAAATTAAATAGTAATTTAACAGTATATATATATAATAATAATAATAATAAGAATATTATAAATGTTATATTACATTATTTAAAAATGAAATTCTAAGAGACAATCTCATTATTCGCAATTAGAATTAATTATAAAAATTGTAATAATTACAAATGTGACTAATAGTATATAAGAAAAAGAAGAGAAAAATCTAATTTAAAAGATTGCATAGAAAAATATAATAAATGTTATTAAAATTATTATTTAAATGAAAGATCTAATACAGCATCATAATCATAATCATCATCATCATCATTATCAGTTCATGGATGATTCGGAGCGTGAGTTTGTTCCTTTTCACGGTACTCCGGTTCGTGTCGTGGATATTAAAGTACCGTTTCAACATCGTGATGCTTCAACGAACACGTTAAAACATTCTACTATCTATATATTCTACTATATATATATATATATATATATATATATATATATATATATATATATCTTTCTTTACATTTGTATATTACGGTATATAGAGCGAAGAAACTAAAAAAAACGATTCGTTGAGTTGACGTGGATGACCATCTCCAAAGAATACACGAACACATACATATATATGTATATATATCAATATACATATAAACAAACATATATCAAACTTTTGAACAGTAGTGTACACATCCATCAACATATAAGCATGTATATATATTTACTATTAATTTACAATTTACTATATTAATGTATAAAATATGAATTAAAATATATATAATTTCTATATACTATTATATTACTATTTAATTTGCATATATTAAATATATATTTTTTTAATATTTAATTTATTATATTTTATAATAAAATATATATTTAAATAATTAATATATTAAATATTTTATAATTACAATAATATAATTAATTAATATTATTATATTAAATATTTTAATAATTAAATTTCTAATGAAAAATATATTATTTTATTATTTAATTTATTATGTTTTAAAATAAAATAAGTATATATTTAAATAATTAATTTATTAAATATTTTATAATTAAAATATTATAATATAATTAATATTATTATATTATATAATATAATATAATATAATTCTAATTAATTATTATTATTATATTAAACATTTCAATAATTGAACTTCTAATGAAATATATATTTAAATAATTGAATTTCTAATGAAAAATATATTATTATAATATTTATTTAATTATATTTAATAATAAAAAATATATCTTACGAAAATAGTTCCTAAATGAATTTTAAATAACTTGGGGGTGCAACTGGGTTCTTCGATTTTCGTATTTTTAATTTTAGCAAAATGTTTTTTTCCCCTGAGGACACTCAACTACTACTCTCCTTTTACTATCCCTTTTTTTTCTCTCTCTCTCTTACCCCATCATCCTTATCATCTTCATCTTCTTCTTCCTTCTCGAGGGGATCGTTTTCCATAGCAAGCAAGTAAGCAAACTAACAGGTAGGCTTACTTAGTTTAGTTAGGTACGAAAGAAAAAAAAAAGTGGCAGGAGATAGCAGTTATCTGCTCTTCAACTACCCTCTAACTTTTAACCATAAAACCCCATCACTTTTCTTTGCAGTAAATTGACACCCCTTCTTTTTCTAAGTAAAAACTTCTTCATAGAATGGAGTTGATTTGAAAAAACCGAACGAAAATCAATGTGTGTTTGTGTCTGACTGCATACTACGAAACATAGACTCATATTATCTCAAAACACACCTTTAACACTTTGAACGCCACCCAAATTTCTATGGAAATCTCCGTCAGAGGTCACGCGTATTACTTTGTATTAAAAAAAAACAATTGAACGTCAGTCATTAGTGACTGACACGGCTTAAGTTGAAATTCATCGTCAGTCAGCGATGTTTGGCAATGAAATTCTTCATATACGCCGTGTCAGTCACTAATGACTGACGCCCAACTGTTTTTTCAATACAAAAAATACACGCGTGGTCTGACATCATCGTCAGTCCACCCTGACGCAACCCTGACGCAGCTTAAATTGAAATTCATCGTCAGTCAGCGATGTCTGACAATGAAATTCATCATATACGCCGTGTCAGTCACTAATGACTGACGTCCAACTGTTTTTTCAATACAAAAAATACACACGTGGTCTGACATCATCGTCAGTCTACCCTGACGCAACTCTGACTCAGCTTAAACTGAAATTCATCGTCAGTCAGCGATGTCTGGCAATAAAATTCTTCATATACGCCGTGTCAGTCACTAATGACTGACGTCCAACTGTTTTTTCAATACAAAATACACGTGTGGTCTGAAGCTATCATCAGTCAATCTTGACGCAACCCTGACGGGTATTTCCGTAAAAATTTGCGTGACACTCAACGTTTTAAAAATATAAGTTATCTTATTTCTAAGTTAAAAAAAATCACATAAAATAAAAAAAACTTATTAACACTATGACGTCCGGTGGCTCCACATTGGTGCCATGCGAAAATTATCGGGTAAAGTGCCGATGGCTGTATCGTGGTATTCAAAACTGTAAAACGAAAGCTAACACTTTAATGGCCGCACGTCTAAGCACTCAAAAGTCGTCAGAGGCCGGTAGAATATTTTTGAAAAATTCATTTCAAGAAATTTTATATTAAATTCACGAAAAAATGACTTGCAGATGGCATAGTGTTAAGATCGGTTCTGCAATATTTTCAATTACAATGCAAATCCTTAAATATATCTATATGTGTGTGTATGTATGATATTGGGAATAATTTATAGAAGAAAATTAGAACATTTGAATGATCTAAAAATGTCCATTTACGTAATGAGAAAATTGTGATATTTAATGCGTATTAAATATTACATCGTGGTTCCATTTTCTCTCTCTCTCTTTCTATCACTCAAACTATTACTTGTTTCTTTAATCTACAGCATCATTTCTATATATATATATATATATGATGGACCAATCGATCTTATCTGAAAATACATGTATTATGAACCAACGTCCCTGAATTTTACGATGTTAACATACATACGTGTATTAAACGAGTATGGGTTTTACTATACGCATTGGCAACCTGCCATTCGTGCAACACGTGAGTGCTATTGAAGTAATGCTACAAATGGGGGTTCAAAGGGAGAAAGGGGAGGGTTTGCAGAAGAGAAAGTGAGTGAGAGAGAGAGAGAGAGAGATAGGTAAAGGTTGAACTGAGGAAAGGGTTGGTACGAAGAAGGGTTGTTGGAAAGCACCAGAAAAAAATGAAAGCAAAAAAGAAACTATGACAAACATTTCATTTTACGATTATCAAACGACCCAAGTTACTTTTTTAATGATATAGGACAACACTTTTTTATGAGTACTCTTCTCTCTCTCTCTCTCTCTCTCTTGTATCATCGTGAAACATTAATAGGACAAATTACGTGATGTTACAAAAGAAAAAAGAAACAAATGTTACGTAAGCAAGTTCATCATTGTGTTGTCATTGGTAGAATCGTGTTACGTTTTTCAACGAACGATCAAACACACGTTTTATAGTTCTACGATACTTCAAGGTCAAGTTTATTTTGTACGTATTATTGTGAATGTACAAATTAATTCGATCCGTTTTTAAAAGATGGCTCTAAAAGCATTAAATTTTGAAATAGTAACAGCTGATTGTCGCCTTGGTTTTCAGACAAATTGGACATCTGTCGATAACATTCAGTTTGTATTGTTTTGAGTTTTTATACAAAATATTTGTTGTTACGTTGTTGAAAGTTTCAAATTTTATGATAACTAAACAGCATTTGCGGCAAGTTTGAATTTTTTTTTTTGGTTTTAATTGGAAAAAAAAGTGCAGCTGAAGCTCATCGTATGATTGTGGAAGTTTACGATGACAATGCTCTAACTGACAAGTCATGTGAAGAATGATTTGGACACTTCAAAAGTGGTGATTTCAGTGTTGAAGATAGACCTCACTCCGGACAGTCAAAAAAAAATTCGTAGACGATGAATTACAGGCATTACTCGATAAAGATCCGAGTCAAATGCAAGACGAGTCTGCACTTACGTTGGAGTTGAACCAAAAATCAGTGTCTGTACGTTTCAAATCTAGGGGCATTATACAAGAAAACGGCCAGAATATAAGAACAGATATGACAATGTTATTCTTTTGCATGATAACTTTGGGCCTTACGTCACAAAAGTTGTCAACAAATATTTAGAAACGATCAAATGGGATATCATACCGCACTCGACGTATTCTCCAGACATTATTCCTTCTGACTACTGACTGTTTCGACAGATGCAACACGATTTAGCAGGTCATTACTTCATTTCTTTCGAAGAAATCGAAAATTAGCTTCAAAATTGGATCGCGTCAAAAGACGAGAAGTTGTTTAGAGACGAAATTCAAAAATTGCTTGAGAGGTGGGGAAAAAGTTGTAAACGGTGATGATAAATATTTGGATTAATTTGTTAATTCATTATCTATTGAAAATAAATGCATTTTTTGTGCTAGAAAAACGGACCAAATTAATTTGTACACCTAATAATAATTCACTTTATTTTTATCATGTAAAAGCAACTTTTTTTAAACAAAACAACATTACAAAAATGATAAGAAAAATAACAAAACAATTTATTTTATTTTTACATTTTATTAAAATTAGAAGATTATAATAATGATGATTGAACAATTTTGTGTAGAAAAATCATAAATCAAAATCTCTCTCTTTTATATTAATTTTATTGAATTTATTATTAAGTAAGGTGGAGATTTTATCTATGCTCTTGTATCTTATTATATATATTATACTTAAGTACTTAGGATTGTGTGGAAGAAGACGATGACTCGTCTCATTCGACGACTCTTATACAGTCACTGTAAAATTATGACAATTTAAAACAGAGTATATCGTTCTGGTACTTTCGTCATTTAAGTTTTCGTGCTCTGTCAAGTTACTAGTTGACGTTCGACGTTAGTTTAATCATATTCATTTTTATTTATTAATTTATGGTTATACTCACGCCTTTATATATGCCTCTGTGTATGTGTGTGTGTGTGTGTGTCTATTGTTTATGTGTTTCAATATTTTTTTAAATTAAAAAATAACTATATAAATTATTATATTTAATTGATTATTTATTAACAGTTTGCTAGAGTAGTAAGAATTAAACAAAAAATCAATCATTTTATCTCACGTGTGTATAGGTGTGTGTTGTTCGTGTGTTTCAATTTTTTTTTTTTTTAAATAAAAAAATAATACGTAAATTATTATAATATTTAGTTGATTATTTACAGAGGGTTTTTTTTTATTGTAAAAATTAAATACAACAGCAATCATTTTATTTTACGTCAATTTTCTAAATTATTTAAATTTGTTATATATATATATATATTTATTATTTAATAATTTATTAGTAATAATCTTGTGTGTGTAATTTTTATTTTTATTCTGTGTGTTATCAAAAAATTTGATTAGAAATTGATCGATATTTTAAAAACGTTTCTGTTTTAATTCACTGTCAGGCAAGTAAATGAGTTAACAATTTATTTATGGATCAAATTTGAATGCAAATTGTTCATAAACCTAACTAATATTTTGAAATTTATCGCGTGATTGCGTGTTCTGTAATTTTTTCGATGAAGAATATATTAAACTATAATCTGTTATAAAAAAAAAAAAAAAAAATAAAAAAAAAATACCATATTACAAAATTAAAATTTGATTTATCCACGAAACATGATAATTATAATAATATTGTATTTCTATTTACATTAAATAATTAAAAAAAAAAAAAAAACAACAACAACAACAGCAATAACAACTAACAAAAATTAAAAGAATAATAAAACGTATTAAGTAAAATTTATTTCACTTATATTACATTAATAATAATGTAATTAATAGTAATATAATATAATTACATTAATATAAATAAAAAAATATAACAATTTGTCTGATTAATAAAATTATAATAAAATATAATATAAATTATATAAATAAAAAAAAGAATTAAAAACAAATTTATCAATTAATAAAATATTAAATAAATATTTCAATAAAATATTAAAATATTAAATAAATATTTCAATAAAATATTAAAATATTAAATAAATATTTGAATAACATATTAAAATATTAAATAAATATTTGAATAAAATATTAAAATATTAAATAAATATTTGAATAAAATATTAAAATATTAAATAAATTATAATTTATTATAATAATATTTATTATTATTATTATTATTATTATTATTATTATTATTATAATTATTTATTATAATAAAATATTTAAAATAAAATAATATAATTTTGTTGAATATATAATTAATTGTTTATAGCGAAGGCAGAGAAAAGGTACGCGTGTCGTTACTTGGTCCACAACCTTCACCTGCTACACCTGGTGTCCTATTATTGGAACCAATTATACCACCCATTGGACACCCAATCGAAATGGCTGCGATTCCTGCTGAACTTTTAACGACGCATTCTGAACACACAACTCCTGCTTATCACACGCAAATCAGGTATTTTTTATTCTAATTATTTATTTATTTATTTATTTCTAAAATACGTCTGTATACGTGTGTATGTGTGTATGATTTCATTAACATAATGTTTAACATCACTTTTAAAGAACAAACCCTTTTTTTCTTTTCGAAAGACAACGAACGTAAGTCAAGTGAAATGATGAAGACGAATAATAACGTCATTGTTCCACTTGTGGATTAGATTTGCTCGATGAGTAATAATAAATGACGTAATAAAAGTAAAAAAAAAAAAAGGGGGGTCACACTGTATATATCTAAAACAATTGATGAGATTAAAACTTTAACCTCAATCTTTTCTTACAACTAAATAATTCAATCATTTCTTAAATTATTGAATAGAATCATCTTAAAAAAAAAAAAAAAAACAATAAATCTTATATTATAATTAAACCTAATCAATCTCAATAATGATTGGTCTTTCAAAATTTATTTTTATTTTTTTTATCTACCATTAAATAATAAAATTAAATAATTCGATAACTCGGTATCCTGGTTTACCTGTTGAAATATTAAAAAAAAAAAAAACAGTAACAATAAATTAAATAATTTTTATTATTATCAATGAATTAATTAATATAAAATTAAATATAAATTCAATAACTTGGTACCATGTTGAAATATTTAAAAAAAAAAATAAATAAATAAATAAGCATAAATTAAATTAAATTAAATAATTTTTATTATTAAAACATAATTTTATAATATTAATTAATATAAAATTAAAATACCCTAACTACCTTGGGTAGTACCTTGTTAAAATATTAAAAAACATAATAATAATAATAAGATAAATAATTTGTTTTAAATAAAAACAAAATCAATTAAAATAAAATTCAATAAAAATTCGTTAATTTGGTACTATGTTAAAATATTTAAAAAAAAATAATAATAATAAATAATTAAATATTTAAAAGTCAATCTCACACACACAACCTGATCAAATAATATGACACAGTTACACTTAAATAACAATAACCATTTTTAAAAAATAAACATTAATTTTATTTTATTTATTTAAAAAAGAAAAAAAGCAATCTGAAATCTGTTATCAAACTTGATACGAAAGTAATCAACAATTATTACAGTTCAGTGTACGTTTAAACGCATATGGTCTGAAAGAAGATACGTGCCAAGGTTAATATAGTTAAAACGTGCTTTTTTACGTAACTCGAGTTGCACCGGTTTAGCTGTTGCCAATTTTCTTTCTCTTTTACACTTACAACCCTATCGCCCCTGTATTTGAACGATTTACCATCCTACTAAAATACTAATACTACTTGAAAGACTTTCGAAGCTTCAGAAGATGCTAAAAAGAGAGAGAAAGTAAATAAACTGTCCCGATATATATAACGGTGATTCGCTACCGGAAATGGACGTAATCCAAGTATCGTACCATTTATGGACACCCCCGTTCAGTTAGTATTTAAACGTGATTCCCTGTCATGTCCCAATCATTCGATTTATTATTTATTTGCTTATTTGATTTTTTACTCTAAAAATAGACGATGTCAAACTATTTTTATTTGCAAATAATTTCAACGATTTATAATTATAAAATATAAAATAAAAGAAAAAATTAAAAAAGTAAATAGTTTAACCTATTTGCACCATAAGCGCATATATGCGCCCATTTAACCTAGTTATTATTACGAGAGTGCATTTCACTGTTAGGCACATCACCTATGTAAGTGCATACAATCAAAAAAAGAAAAATGTTGGGTATGAGAATGAATTTTCTAATGTTTTTTTCATGTTTGATGGAAATGGGTTGAATGGGTTGAAAAATGGAAAAAAAAAATCAGTGTTGGGATACAATAAATGAGAACCACTGTGTCTTCGAAATAATTAGCCTCCTGCACACGATCCGTGCGACCCCCGGTTTGCTTTTAATGGGCCGGAAGCAGGCGTCGTTCCTTTCTCCTCCACCATCACCTCCTCCACCTCCTCCTCCTCTTCGTCGTGTACTCTCGTACTCTTCTCCCTTCTTCTTCTTCTTCTTCTTCCTCCTCCTCTTCCTCCTCCTCTTCTTCTTCTCTTTCTCCCACTTCCGCGTTCTATCGTTGCACAAAACTTCAACGTGAAACAATTTCCTATTTGTTCCGTCACGATTTATTTTAGAACGATTCTATCAACGAAAGTTTATTGTTAGATCTAATTTTGTTAGAGTTGTAAATGCATTTCCGTCATGGCACTAATTTAGGATCAACGATTAGTTCAAATGTCATAGATGATTGTTCAAACGTCAAAAATTGTCATAGATTGTAAGACAAATGTTTCGTATGCTGAATATTCGACAATTGATGATAAAAGACTATAATCATGCGCGAAATGTTCTGAAGTTGGTAATAGGAGGCGTTCGTCATGCGCGGAATAATCCGAAGTTGGTTACAAAAGACACATCATCATGTGCAAAACATTAGAAACCGATCGTCATGTGCAGATTATTCTGCAGTTGATAATAGGAGATATTCGTCATGCGCAGAATAATCTGATGTTGGTTACAAAAGACAGATCGTCATGCGCGAAATGTTCCGCAGTTAGTGAAAGAAAACAGTTCGTCATGCGCGGAATAATCCGAAGTTAGTTGCAAAAAGCAGATCGTCATATGCAGAATAATCTGGTATTAGTTATAGAAAACAGATCATAATGTGCAGAATATTCCGCAGTTATTGATAGAAGATAATCGTCATGCACAAGACATTAGTAGACGTTCGTCATGTGCAGATGACTCTGCAGTTGGTGATAGAACGTTCAGAATAATCCGAAGTTGGTTACAGAAGACAGACCGTCATGCACAAAACATTAGAAGATGATTGTCATTCGCAGATGATTCTGCAGTTGGTGATAGGAGACATTCGTCATGAACGTCAGAATGATCTGAAGTTGGTTACAGAAGACAAACCATCATGCGCAGAATAATCTGAAGTTGGTTACAGAAAACAAACCATCATGCGCAGAATAATCTGAAGTTGGTTACAGAAAACAAACCATCATGCGCAGAATAATCTGAAGTTGGTTACAGAAAACAAATCGTCATGCACAGATTAATCCGAAGTTGGTTACAGAAACCAGATAGTCATGCGCAGAATTTTTCACTTACAGATGCAATTAGGTCAATCATTCTCTTCTAAACGACGAATCTATACTACCAATTTTTTTCCTTTTTTTCTACATACTTGTTCGTTAATTAAAAAGAAAAAAGAATGCAGTAATTCGTTACAATTAATTTAATTAGGATTTGTGAAAATAATCGAAATACTAACGAACAAATCGTTAATCCAAAATAATCTCTTTGACCTTGGAAAGATTACGTGATGATAAAAAAAATAAAGCGCATTCGTTGCGTTAACCAGTGTATCTCGTTAATTAATTCTTAATTACCTTACGTGCAACGAAGTTCTATAAAAATCCATCTGTATGACGATATATCAAGTTTTTTATTTTGTTTTTTTTCTTCTATGAGTTAGAATTAATTATCTTGTTGATCATTCGATCGAATTACATTTTTAATTGCGTAGAATTATATTTTATATTACTGTTTCATATAATTAATTTCATTTTTTTTTTAACTTTTATAAATTTGTACGATTTTAAAATCTTGCATGATTTTTACAAAATGTGTGACATTTACATTTTCCATTTTCTTTATTTAGTTACTTCACTTATTTAACATCCTAGTCACGTTCTATCGTAAATATATAAAATACATAAGGATATAGTAGATACTATTATACATACGATGCAATTTTGTTATTTCATTCTAATCTTATGACAAAAGCACGCGATCGTTTGTTCGTTCATTCGTTTGTTTCTAACATTACCGACAGCTTTCAATATTTCAAGGACGGTAGTGAGAACACTTATTGAAATATAATAGAGAACTTTTCACCCTCATACAGTAATACATGATCTTGAAAACCTTTTCCTGATTTTATACTTAAAGGTACACAGATGATCGTAGAATGTTATAAATTTAATAAATAACAAAATTATTTTATAAACATTATTAAAATCAACAGATTCAATAGCAAATTAAATAATATTTTATATTTAATAAACATAAAAAAATGTTTTAGAAAACCTTGGAAATTACAATAAAGATACACTTCCAAAAACTACAAAAAACAGACCCACCCCCTCCCAAAAAAATCAAATACAAGTAAAAAAAAGTAATACGCGCATCTTTGCGACGCACAATGTAGAGAATCCCCCCTTCCCACGAGTTTGCTGCGTTTCCGTGATCAGCACCTCCGTCACATGCACCACCCACCATCCCACCTACCCACCCGCTACTACTACAAGGTACCAGTAATACTAGCAGTACCATCACCACCACCCACCATGACTATCAGTAAATACCACCACCACTATCACTAACATGTTCATCATCAACAATGAACTTCACGAAACTGCAACACCAATACCAGCACTTTTACCACTACTCCAATCTCTTTTATCAACAACAGCAAACTCTACGAAGCACCAGCACCAATACCACAACTACAAGTTATACTAGAACCAGCACTACCAACACTAACAGGTTCTTCATCATTAACAAGGAGCTTCATGAAGCATCAGCACCAATGCCACCACTATTACTAACATCTTTATCATCTGCAATGAATTTCATGAAGCTGCAGCACTAATACAACCACTATCACCAGTAATACTAGGACCAATACTACTATCACTACCACTAACACTTTCTTTATCATTAACAAGAAACTTCATGAAGCAGCAGCACCAATACCATCACTACCAGCAATACTAGAGCATCAACACAACCAATACCAGTAATACTAGGCACCAATACTAGTACCACTACCACTAACACCTTCTTCATCATAACCAACGAACTCCACGAATCAGTAACAGCACCAATACCACCATTACTAATAATACTCACACCAATACCACCACTACCATTAATACCAATACCAATAATACTAGCACCAACACTACTACCTATCAGTAATACTAGGCACCAACATCACTAACCAACAACACCACTAACACCTTCTTCAGCATCAACACGAACTCCACGAAGTAGCAACACCAATACTACCACTACCAGTAATACCAATATCAATAATACTTGCACCATCACCTACCAGTAATAGTAGGCACCAACATTACTACCACTGTTACTAACACCTCTTACATCATCAACAACAAACTCTACGTAAAAGTAGCAGCACCAATATTAGTACTAGTACCACCACTACTACAAACTACCACTACAACCTTCTTCATCATCAACAACGAACTTCACGAAACACCAACACCAGCACAATTAGCAGCAGTAGCAGCAGGCACCAGAACTGGTAGCCAGTAGAGACCCAGCTACGAAAGCGAGAAACGCGCGCGCGTTACAAATATACCAGAAAAGATAGAAGATAGAAATAGGAAATAGAGAGAGAGAGAGAGAAACTGAACACGACGCAGGAGTGGTTCAGGGGGTTAGTGGGGAAGGGATGAAAGATCGATATAGCGTGGGTGGTGGAGGTGGTCGTAGTGGTAGTGGGACGTTCAGAGGTGCATTAATAGTAGTGGTGGTGGTGGTTGATGGTAGTGGTGGTGCTGGTGGAGGTGGTGGTGCCACTGGGTAAAGGAAATCGCGAGGACCAGTCGTGTCGTCGACTGCATCAACGTAACACCCGTTAGAATACTTTTCTTATTCATACTTATTCTTAGCTTTTGTGGATTTTTTACACTCATTTTCCAATCACTATCTCTCTCTCTCTCTCTCTCTCTTTTTTCTACCCTTCTCGTTGTATTTTTTTCTTTAATTAATTAATTAATTTATTTATTTGTTTATTTGTTTATTTGTTTTATTATCATTTTCTTTTTGATTTAATTTAATTATTGTTATTGATACGTCATTTATCATCAATATTTAAAGATCATTCGAATTAAACTTCGTTTCATAGTTTTCCCTCCATTTTGAATATTTCTGAAAAATGTGAAATTTTTTATTTTTATTCTGTATCTTTTGGTTTTTTCTGAAAAAAATATTTTATTTTTATATAAATGAATTAATCATTAGTTGGTTTTTATCTTTTTTGTATTGTCTTTTCAAAATTATGGTAAAATTTCGCCACCCTTCCTACCATCCCCCTCCCCTTCCCTTTTGTGCATTCCGAGTGCACGCACGTGTGTAAATATAGATTAAAAAAAAAAACAGTGTTAAACAAATTACAAATGTTTATGTATTGTTTGATTGTTTTTTTTATTTCTTCTTATTCTTCTTCTTCTTTTGGTTTTGGGTTTGATTGAGGAGAGAAAGAATTATTTTGATTCGTTGGTTTTTGAAAAAAAAAAAAAAAGAATTTTTAAATAAATAAAAAAGTGATCTGTGTGAGGATTGTGATGGTTATTATGAAAAAAAAAAAAAAAACTAAGAAACAATTTGATTGAAGATTTCTAAACGTGGTGCATCTTCCTGGTTTGGTTTGGTCCATTATCTTCTCCTCAATGCTCTTGCAGTTACTGTGATATGGGATATTCGGGTTTGACCTACAGAGAGAAATAGGAGGAGTACTGCAACCATTTTTTGTTGTTGTCAATTCTTTTTTTTTTTTTAATTTCCTTTTTTTGTTTTATTACAGAAAGTGTTGAGTGTTTCTCAAAAGCAAAATCAATTGTGTCTATCAAAGATCAAAAATCAAAATAGCAATATTTAATGCAGGTGCTGCAACCATTTTATTTTTTATATTTGTCAATTTTTTTTTTTATTTATTCTTTTTTTTTTTATTACAGAAAGTGTTGAGTGTTTCTCAAAAGCAAAATCAATTGTATCTATCAAAAATCAAAAATCAAAAATCAAAAATCAAAATTGCAATATTTAATGCAATCATTTAAACTAAACAAAATCATATATTGATAAGTGAAAAATAAAATTAAAAAAAAAAAAAAATACAATAAAAAATTATTAACAATGTGTCTGTAAAAAACATATCAGAATATTAAAATAAAATAATAATAATAAATATTATTAATTATCTTTAACAAAATTCGAATATATTATCATCAAATATCATTTATAACATAACCTATAAAATCATTTATATAAAAAATCAAAATTGCAATATTTAACGCAATTATTTGAACAAAACAAAATCATATATTGATAAGTGCAAAATAAAATTCAAAAAATAAATACAATAAACATTTATTCATTCCAAAATTCAGGTATATTAATTCGATCTGTTAAAAACATCAATTCATCAAAATATTAAAATGAAATAATAAATATTACTAATTATCTTAAAAAAAAAAATCAAATATATTATCATTAAATATCATTTTTATAATTTAATTAATTGAATTATTTAATTAACTGTTCATTTACATTCAAAAATAATTGACAAACAATATATAAATAATAATTGTTATTTTATATTTAAAATCAAAAAACAAGCAACAATTTTTGATAGACACAATTTGACTTTTTAAACGATTCACATTTACATTACACACACACACACACACACATACACATATACTCACATCATATATATATATATATATATATATAATATATATTTATATATAGAATTCGTTCGTGACCTTTACATTGGTGCTATCAAATCTACTATTCCCCCAGGTGTTCGTTTTCCTAGGGAATAAACTTTTTTTTTTTTTAAATGAACAATGAAAATAATAACAAAATGAAGAATATATATATATAAGTATATATGTATATGTATATATAAAAGTATGTATAGTGTAGTCTGATCGAACGGTAAAGGGGATTAGAAAACTTCAAAGTTCACGTATGAGATGTAAAGAGTTGAAAGGCCGGCATGCAAAATCGAAAATAGGGATGAGATAAACTATAGTTTGTGTCGTTCATGCTTCTGTGCCAAAGATAGAGGACAAAGAAAAGACTTTCTTCTTCGTTAGAGAACCGTGACCTGCCTTTTAGTAGGAAGATTCAGTAACGTATGAATTAATGGTACCCCCCTACCATTCTAAATTCATTAAACATAAGTTAATTATTTTACTTTAATAATAAACCTAATTACATTTATTAAAATTGATTCTTAAATTTATTTCATATTTTTTTGGATATTTTTTATTTCATTTAAATCAACATAACCTATAAATCATTGGCTTAGAATTTTGTTTCGTTATAATCTAATTGATTTAATTGTTAATAATTTGTTGATAAATTTTCAAAGTCGTGTTACTTAAATAATTAAATTTATTCTATTTTTTTTTTTTTTGGTATCTTTTGTTTCGTTTAAGTCAACATAACCTGTAAATTGTTAACTTCGAATTTGTTTCATAATAATTTAATTGAATTTATTATTAATACAAAATTGATGAATATAAATCGATAAACGTATTAACTATTATTTATTGATTATCGTTTACTATAACTGCGTTGGTAATAAGAAGAAACATACGACCTTGATTCATCTCCTAAGTTTTCTTGGTATCAACCACAATGTAATAGGACTTTCAAAAATAGGGCAAGGTGTGTTTTTACATAAACTTGTTTACCAAATTTTTCTTATTTGAATATATTTAAATATAAAGTAAAATATAAATAAATTAAAAATTAACTAAACTAACCAAATATAAATAAATAAAAAAATAACATATATATATATATATATATATATATATATATATATATATATATATATATATATATATATATATATATTATATTACTTATTTATATTATTTTTTGTATAATTGGTTATAATTTTTTATATATGTTATATATTTTTATATATTTATTTATTTATTTATTTGTATTAATTTTTATATAATTTGTTATTGCATAAAATTTCTCTTTCTTTTTCTTTTATTGTTTTTTTTTTTTATTTTTTTTATTTTCTTTTGGTGTTGATTCTTAAGAACTTTTAAGAATTCACCCACCAAGTGTATGCACTCACTTGCTTATCATCCACTAACATAAGTGTTTCTCAGTTATCTACTTTCTCTCTAACCCTTTTTTCCCTTTGATCTTCTTTATCACGTTCCTTTTAACTTTATTCTCTTCCATCTAACATCTATTATTAAATTCCCATAGAAATTCATTCGTGTCAAAGGACGCTCCAATTCTTCCCTTTTTACATTTTCTTTTTTTTTCTTTTTTTTTTTTATATATTATCCTAACGTTGATTTTACATTTATTGACTGACTAAAACAACACACAAGTTACTTTTACTTTCTTACTTTCAAATTTAGTTAACCAACCTAATGATTGCATAATATTACGTATAAGTAAACGATACATCATTTAAGGTTAGGTTTTAATTTTATCAAGATTGTTTTACTTAACACGTTTTATGATTATACATATATATATTTTTATATATAAAAATTCAGTGTGTGTGCCACATTTTTGGTTTACAATGAATTACAAAATTACTGAAATTTTGTTTATTTTGTATGTTTTTTTTTCAACTTAGAATATACAATAATTTTTATCGCAATTATTTGGTATTTTTGTATTGCTAATTTAAGGATTTATTATTTAGAGGTTATCTAGTTCTTTAGATACTGTAAATTTTCACTAGATGGCATTGTATTACAATTCAATTATTTCGATATATTCACGTCATACGTTTCTTTCAGATTTACATGTGACATAACCTAACATTATTTTTTATATTTTTTCATTAAAAATAAGATGTTATTTTATGCCTAATTTGAAGTCCCAGAAATTAGGGAAAATAAATTCTAAAATAGTTTAGAATTACTTTAAATCAACATTCAATAGATGGCACTGTATTACAATTCAATTATTTCACGTATTTTTTCAGATTTATTTATGACATAACCTAACCTTACTTTCTATATTTTTTTGAGTATTATTATTTTATGTATTTCATTCTAATTGTTGTTATAATTTACTTAATAGTTTAGAATTATATTAAATCAATATTTTATAACCAAGTCATAGCAACGCGTGTTCAAAGCATCCTATGAATATATATATATATATATATATTCCTTGACTTTTCTTTGATACAGAAGTTATCTGATTTACGAAAATACACTTTGGCTCGGATTTTACTTCATTCACGAATATCTCTTATATATATATAATACATATATGCATTCATAAATGCACTCATACATATATAAATATATATTTTTCAAATAATCTCTTAAAGTTTAATAATATACAACTAAATTAATATATTATTTTTGTAATTAAAAATAATTTAATTAAAATTAATTTAAAACTAAAATATATTTAAACAAAATTAAAGATTGTTTTAAAAAATGTGTCCTTAAAAACATCATAGTGCAATGTATGATGTATAAATATATTTTTTCTATAAATAATTGTATATAGTTTAATAATATAAAAAAAAATTAATATTTTTGTAATTAAAAATAATGTAAATAAAATTAATTTAAAACTAAAATATATTTAAACAAAGTTAAAGATTGTTTTAAAAAATGTGTCCTTTAAAACATCATAGTGCAATATATGATGTATAAATATATTTTTTCTATAAATAATTTTATATAGTTTAACAATATAAAAAAAATTTAATATTTTTGTAATTAAAAATAATTTAATTAAAATTAATTTAAAACTAAATAATATTTAAACAAAATTAAAGATTGTTTTAAAAAATGTATCCTTTAAAACATCATAGTGCAATATATGATGTATATATATAAACATATATTTTCTAAATAATCTTATTTATTTAAAATATACAATGAATTAATTATTTTTATATTTATTTAAAAAAAAATTTTTAATTCAAACTTATTTATAATTTAGAATTAAAAAATATTTAAATGAATTTATAGATAGTTTTTAAAATATGTGTCTTTTATAGTGTAATATATACATACATGTATATATATATATATTTATATATATATATATATGTGTAGACATATACATACGTCCCTGCATTTACCTTTTCCCTTGGTTTTCCTTCGTTTTATAAATAAGTAACAACGCGTATAAAGGTATATAGATAAGTGCAACACGCTCCGTTTATTTTTTCCCTTACAACCTTTCAATGTAAAAATATCAAACTTCCTTTCTCGAACGAATCCCATAAAAATAAATGTAACGTAATAACAGAAAAACAAAATACATAATTAAATAAATAATACAATAATATATATTGCATGAAAATATATCCTCGTTACATTCATAAAAATACTTGGTGATACAGAAAAAAATAAAGTAACAGAAAAAAGGGTTCAGATATTTGAGAGATTTTTTTAGTACTCAACAAAATGATTTAAAGAAAGGGTCTAATTCATATGAGTTAATCAAATAATCCAATGAAATCAATCATTTTGATATAAATCAACGATTATTATAAAAAAAAGAAAACATTAAAAGTATGTAAAATGTTTGGGTTAGGGGAGAGGGTGGGTGAAGAGAAAGTAAACAATTATAAAAAAAAATTAGAAAAATAAAAATAATATGATTAATGAATGTATTACTTTCTCCGTGAAAAGTGTGTTCCATTTAATTTGCTTTCAAATTATCTGTGACACGAACTTTTACGATCAATCTAATATTATTGTAGGCTATAGAAAATTAACTTGTAAATTAATTAAAACACTATAATAAGAACAATTATAGGAAATTTACGATGATAACATTATATGATTAATAAATATTATATTCTAATTTTTTTTTGCAAAATATGAGTTCCATTTAATTTACTTTAATATCTGTGACACAAATTTTTTTGTAAGCAGAATCTAATATTATAAAACATTATGAAAAATTAATTATTAATTAATTAAAACATTATAGGAATTAAAAAACAATTATAGAAAATTTAAAAAAATAACATTGCAACACATGAAATGATTTAATTAATATTATATTTCAATATTTTTGCAAAAAATGTGTTCCATTTAATTTGCTTTAAAATCTGTGACACAAATTTTTGTAATTAGAATCTAATAGTATAGAACATTATAAAAAATTAACTATAAATTAATTACAATATAATATTATAAGAATAATTATAGGAAATTACAAAGATAACATTACATGATTAATAAATATTACATTGCAATATTTTAAAACAAAATGCATTTCATTTAATTTGCTTTAAAATCTTACACTAATTTTTACAACCTAATATCTCTAATATCAATTGGATTACATAACAAATATGTTAAACAAATTGACTCATTTACAATATCGAATGTTCATATATACAAAAAAAAAAGAAAAAGTACGAAAAACAATTACATAAAAATTAAATTGTACATTTAAAACAATAATTAATTATAACATACACGCGTAAATTAATTATATATATATATATAAATTAATTATATATATTATATAATATATATATATATATATATATATATATATATATATATATATATATATATATATATACATTACTAAATTAGACATTAAATTAAACCTTCAATATATTTAACTAAAGAACCCATTTTAAATATCAAATTATATCTACATTTATTTTTTATCAATCACCCTGTATACGATAATCATTTGAGGGTTTTGAGGGTTTCCTTTTCCAACCTTTCTTTCACCATGTATCAATCCTTCTACCTTTTTGTCCTATATATTGAAGAAAAACAAGGTTTATGGGTCTACATTCAACCCTAACCTACCTAACAGTAGTAATAGCAACTAACAGATACCAACAAAATCAAAACAAACACTAACATCATCACCACTACCATATACAAATTAAATGTTACATCTCAAACAATAATATAAATTATAACAGACACTTAAAATTACACATTAATTAATTAGACATTTAATATACTTAATTAAATAACCCATTTTAAATATCAAATTACATATAAATCTAATTTTGCATCAATTACCCTGTATACAATCATCATTTGAGGGTTTCCTTTATCTTTCTATCTTTTACCATACACCAATCTTTCCACCTCTAAACATTATTAAATTATACATTTAATATATATTTGACTAAATAACCCATTTCCAATCTCAAATTACATATAAATTAATATTTTATCAATCACCCTGTATACAATCATCATTTGGGGGTTTCCTTTATCTTCCATGATCAGGGAAGAAAGAATCTTTCACCATAAATCAACCCTTCTATCTTTTTGTCCTATATATTGAAGAAAATAAGGTTTATGGTCTATATTCAACCCTGAACCTACCTAACAGTAGTAACAGCAAATAATAGGTACCAACAAATCCAAAACCAACACCAACACAACCACCACCGCTACCAGTAGCCTCAGCAGCAGCAGCAGCAGCAGCAGCAGCAGCAGTAGCAGCCATGACCCATATAATCCTCCCTTCCTTTCAACCAATCCCATGACAGGAGTATAAAGGTGAGGTAGGGAGAAAGTGGAGGGTAGGGGTGGAATAAAACGACTCGTGGGGGATGAAAAGGGGGATGTTATGTAGCTGTATTAGAGCTCGGAATGCAACCTGGAAGAGAACCCACTCTTCTGGTGGGAGAGGGTGGAGAGGGACAACGTCAATGTGTGAGTGTATATGTGTGGTAAACTATACTGTGACATGAGATACCAGTAACGTGAACATCTAACCAACTACGACGATGACTATGACTATAACTATGACTATGTTTCAAATTGTGTGAAGACGAACGAAGACTCTTGTTAAATCCACAAACTGAAAATGTCAACGCTCAAAATAACCGAATATCTTTGATGGTGGTTGGTTGGTTTGGTTGGTTGGTTTGTTGGTTCATCAGTTGTTTTTACTGTTAAAGTTGATGATATTATTTATTATACTTATTACATACATTTTTGTTGTTACATGTTTTTGATATTTGATGATATTAGGAATGCATTTTACAACTATTATTTTTTTCTGTTTTGGGGGGTGGGGGTTAATTTTGTATTTATTAATAAATTAATTAAGTATTAAATATCAAATAGAGGATTTAGTACTTGTTCTAAAATAGGTTTATAATTGATATTTCAAATTATTAAATAATATTTATTATTAAATATTAGTATATATAGTAATATTTCCAATTTATAGGTTATGATACTAGATTATTATTATATTTCTATGGTATACGTACTATTTATTTCTCTTTTAACAAATTTCACGTATCATTGATCATTTACAAATGTTTTACAAATTTAACAAAAGGAAAAAAAAAGTAATCAAAAAGATAACAGAATGCAACAATGAATCAAATACAATTTGTAATTGTCCTTCGATAAGAATTGAGTTCTGTATTCTCATTCTCTACACTAACTCCGCACCCCCCCCCTCCTCCTCCTCCTCACCGGAAGCCATATTATAGTATACCATAGCCATGCATCGAAACTAACTATAAAACGAGAAAACCGATCGATGTCATACCTCCTATTATAAAACTAGACGACAGTCGTTACGCGAAACCAGTTGCGTTCTAAAGTAAATACAGATAAAACAACGTCAATACCACAAAGATAACAAAAACAGGTCATGGTCCAATAAAATAATCATAGAAATTAATTGTACGTTCTAATTATTCCTAATCAATCGATACAAATTAAAACTGAGGTTAGGTTACTTATCAAAATCATTTGTCTCACCCGTTAGAATTTGATTTTCTTTAGATTTTGTATGATTGTTGAAATAAGAAAATTGTTAATTTTATAATTAAAATAATTATGAACAAAGAGAAGAAGTGTCTTTGTTTTTTATTGATATCATTTGTCACACCCGTTAGAGTCTAATTTTCTTT
The DNA here is from genome assembly GCF_049000335.1 of Polistes dominula. Taxonomy (NCBI): domain Eukaryota; kingdom Metazoa; phylum Arthropoda; class Insecta; order Hymenoptera; family Vespidae; genus Polistes; species Polistes dominula. The sequence continues at coordinate 1,563,085 of NW_028301111.1, read as the reverse complement.
AGGTTTTGTATGATCGTTCAAATAAGAAAATTTCTAATTTCTGATTAAATTAATCGTGAAATTTAGATAATTAAACTTTAATTCGATTAGAAAAAGTAAAACGAGTGTCTTCGTTTCTTATCGAAATAATTTGTCTCACCCGTTAGAATCTAATTTTTTTTAATTTCGTATGATCATCTTCTTATAAGAATGATCCAAATTTCCGATAAAGTAATTACAAAAATTAGATAATCAAATTATTCCAATCAATCAATAAAACAAAACCTAACCTATAGTTATTATCGAAAACAATTATCTCACCCGTTAGAATCTAATTTTCTTAGCATTCAATACGATTATCATTCATAAGAAAGATTCAAGTTTCCAATGAATAAAATAATTATGAAAACATTAATTAGATAATCAAATTAATCTACTCAATCAATAAAATAAAACCTAACCTATACTTATCATCCAAATTATTTATCTCACCCGTTAGAATCTTAAATATTCTTTACGTTTCATTTAATCATTCATCAAAAGGAACCAAATTTCCAATAAATTAAATAATTATGAAACCATTAATTAGATGATTAAATTAATCAAATCCAAAACCAAGTGAGTTTACACTTATCATCAAAATAAATTGTCCCACCCGTTATATTCTAATTTTCTTCACATTCCATACGATCCATAGGAAAGATCCAAGTTTCTTCTGGCACCAACATCTCACAATCCTCAACCACCTCCCTCATGATTTCTATTTCATTACAACATTAACATAACATACATGTATATGCAAATACACATACTAATAAATAAACCATTAAAAAAAAAAATATGAAAAATAAAAATGTCTTCGAAAGTATCTCGTTTAGAAAACATGGAAAATGCGAAATAAATTTTCCTTCTCACAAAAACGGGTGGTGGTGAATCGCTTGAAATAACATTTCTAAAGTGGAGTTATTTCGATTGTGGGAAGTGGGAGGAAAAGTGGGTGGAATGAAAGAGGGATGAAGAGAGTAAAAGAAAAGAGAGAGAGAGAGAGAGAGAGAGAGAACGGAAGAGAAACATAGTATTAGAGAAAGAGAGAGAAAATATATTCGCGAAGGATCTCCTGCCACGAAAGTGCTTAAAAATAAAGTCTTACGTTCGTCTTTTGAGTTCTCTTTCTATTTTCCATCTCTTTTCTATCTATCTATATCATTCTCTCTTTCTCTCTTTCACTCTGTTTATTTCTTTCTCTCTCTCTCTCTCTCTCTCTCTCTCTCTCTCTCTTAAAATTGGCCAAGTTCTTAGTAAGACAGCAACGAGAAAACGTGTGTGCCTTTCATTCTTTCTAAATCGTTATATTAATATTAATCATTATCATTAAAAAAAAAAAAAATTAAAAGGCTATTTATTTATTTATTTATTTATTTATTTATTTATTAATAATCGTGGAAATTGAAAAAAGTGTTATGATAAATATTTAATATGATAATAATTTATTTATTGCATCATAGAAGTAAAATATTATCATTCAGAACAAAGATTGATTAATTATTTATTTATTTATTAATGAATAATTGTGTAAAACAAAAGAAAAAGTGTTATAATAAAATTTGGATAAGATAATAATTATTTTATTTATTTATTTATTTATTTATTTAATTATTAATTAATAATCGTTAAAACCAAAAGAAAAAGTGTTACAATCAAAATTTGGATAAGATAATTAATTAAATTATTTATTTATTTATTTATTTATTTATTAATGGATAATTGTAAAAACCGAAAGAAGAATTGTAACGATAAAATATTGGATAAGATAAATAATTAATTAATTAATTTATAAATTTATTTAATAATGAATAATCGTGAAAACCAAAAGAAGAAGTTTTACAATACAACATTAGATAAAATAATAATTTATTTATTTATCTGTAATTAATCATAGAGATAAATCATTATCATTCCAAAAAAAAAAAAGAAAATATTTGATTAATCATTTATTAATTAATTTAATAATTAATAAATAATCATGAAAACCAGAAGAAATGTATGAATAAAAAATTGGATAAGATAATAATTTATTAATTTGATCATTTTCATAAATCATTATCATTTAAAAAAATGAATCATAATTAATCATTTATTAATTTATTTATTAATTAATGAATAATCGTTGAAAACCAGAAGAAGAAAGAAGTGTTACGATAAAAAAAAATTTGATAAGATAATAATTAATTAAATGAAGTGTGTATGGGGAAGATACTGGTGAAATCAGTGAATATTCGATTATTAATGAAAATGATAATTGATTAATTTGAAAATTCAAATAAATATTCTTAACGTTCTACGAGTGGGGGTTGTGTGTGAATTTTTTTGTTTTGTTCATTCGTTTTTATTGTGTGAAATTTGATGACGAACAATTCGATATACTATAACGTCGAAAATGACGACCACTCATGGAGGACACGTGTATTATGTGATTAAAGTACCCAAGGACTCTGATGGCAATGAAAGGTAATCTTATCACCCTGTTTTATACCAACATCCCTATCATTATAATTTGTTTTTCATCATTTTTGTCTAGTGATACTCTATTTAATATATTTTATTTATTATTATTATATATATATATATATATATAGTATATAATACTTTTCATAAGTTTATCGTTCTTATTCTAGGTTTAACAAGCGAATAAACACTTGGCAAATTAATTTTAGATTTCTGTATACTTAAAAAACATCAATATTAAAATTACACGTGCATACCAAGATACTTTTAATTTTTTATTTAAAAAAAGTAATCGCATATGGCAGACATTTAGCAACGAGAAAAGTGCATGGCAATACAAAATTTATGTTTGATAAATCTATCTAAAGTCAATAAATAAAAAATTAGGCTTCTTAACATTCTTTTAAAATCTAGGATTATTACCTGTACAGGTAAGATGCGCACTAGTAAACGCAAGACCTACTGCCAGTCAAGTAGTGCAGGTTCTAACCGAAAGTATATAAAACACTATAAAAATAATCCCCTTATTAAATAATCATTTTCTTATCAAATTGCAATATATTTTTATATTTTTATATTTTTTTTTTTTGAAATGATTGCTAGATATTCTTTTTATTTGTTTTTCTTTTTCCTTTTTTTATGAGTTCTCATTTCTTGGAAGGTTTTATGTTTGAAAGGGGGGGGGGAGGGAACTTTCATGAATAATTGAAATATAGTAACCTAAGACTAAAATATAAGTTTAGGCAGACAACAACACTTAAATGCTAAATATTCGTAGAGTGTAGTATAAGTCGCGTGCCTTAGGGGTTGAAGACCCTCGAGAAAAAGAAAATTGTGTCTTCACATTGGCGTCGTACAGTCTACAAATAAGATACTACTACTACTACTTACTACTTACTACTATTATTACTATAGAATACTAACTTTTCTCTATTCGAACTTTTGCTTAGGTTTAATAATCGACTATTTCCTTATTTCTGACTAGCAACCAATTCTCACGAAACTTTCAATAGCATTGACGTTTTCATTTCATTTTATTTTATTTTTATTTTATTTCATTTTATTTTTAATGATCTAACTTGCAATTACTTTTTTTTTATAAACCCTTCTAGTCACAAAACAAAAAGAAAATAGAAAATACAAACCTATAAACTTCTATGAATGATTTCTATAACAAACCTATAACAAACACACATTTAAACTTTCAAATTTAAATACATAAATTCTAATTTATTACATAATATTCTGTCAATGTAACATTTTCTGTCATTGTAACTTTATTTAGGAAGATCAATTGCTAAAAGTGCTTGTATTAGAAATAATTGTGTTACCTCTTATGTCTGAAGTAATATGCATTGTTATGAATGGTGGGTGATTACTTCTTCATCTATTTATGAGCATTTTCTGTCTCATTGTAATTTATTACATAAAGAATAATATATGCATACAATGATTCATAAGATTAATATAAATATATTTTTTTACTATTATAAAAAAAAAAAAGAAAAAAAATATGAAAAGATGATATACGTTAATGCGGTTTCCCCTTGGCGGATTAAAACTAAGAAAAGTAGGGGAACGAACGATACGGCCATAGAATTTCGTAATATCGGACATTATTAGCCTTGCTGGCCCACGGCCAGCTAAAACTACCAACCTATTTCCTTTCGGTGCTTCGAGAGAAGGAGTACAAGCTTTTCCTCTATATTTTCACTTCCTCCTACATTTTTTCTCTTTTCACTTCACCTTTACTTTACTTTTCTTTTCTCTTCAACTTTCAACTTCAACTTCAATTCTTTTTTTATTTTTTTCTGATTCGACATTTCTCTTCTCAAACTTGGCCCTTCCTTCTTTTCTTTTCTTTTCTTTTTTCTGATTCGACATTTCTCTTCTCAAACTCTGCGCTTGTTTTTTTTTTTTTTATTTTTTTTCAAACCCCCTCTCCTCTTGTACCATTTTTCTTCTTCTTCTACTTCTCTTCTTCTACTTCTTCTTCTTCTTCTTCCTCCTCTTCTTTTTTCTACTCACCCTCATTTTCTTTTTGTGTGCTTTTTTTTTTATTCTCATAGGCACGTAACTTTCCCTACTTCTTTTTCTAGTATGTTGCATACGTCCCTCCCATCTCCCATTTTTCTACCATGAAAATCGTCGAGCAAGCAAACTCGTTCGAAAGTTGATCAAAAGTCTTCAGAATTTGGAGCAGTAGTCAAAAGGGAAGCTTTTATAGTAAGATAGAAAAAAATAATAATAATAATGAACAGAAAAGAAAGGAAAAAACAGTTGAGTAAGAGACTTGATATCAATTGAATCCATTTTTTTTTCTTTTTTTTTTTTTTTTTAAATTTGTTTCATTGATTGATGATTTGTAATAAAATATAATCAAATACGTCATATATCTGCTTATAAATATAAAATAATTGTCAATTATAAATCATACGTATCAACATAACCTAAAATAAACACTAATTTTCTTTTAAATACTCTGATTTATTTATTTCATTTTTTAAATATCAATTATTATTATTAACACAAGATGTACAAATGTTTTGTTCATTAGTTTTGAATGATTTACAAACATTATTTGAATGTAGGTTTGAGAAGAATTTATTTTTGTTAAGTTTTGTTTAGTTTTTGAAGAATTTATATTTTTTAATATTGGATTAGGTAATTAAAAATCAACATATGTTTTTTAAAACAATAATATTTAAGTTTTATACATATATATACAGTAGTCAAATTTTTAATGAGCCAAATTTGTTCAGTTCTTAAATCTATACACTAATCATTTTTCATGATTAGTGTATAGTCATTTTCATTTTCATTTATATTTATAATAAAATACCAGCAAGTATACTAAATATTCATAAATAAAATTTAAACCATAATTCATAAATATCAAAATGTATTATACATATCAAACATGAATACCTAAAATAACCCTAATCTTTTTATAAATACTAATTCATTATTTCAAACATAGACATATATATAATTTTTATTTATGTTTATAATAAAATATTATCAAATACTAAATATTCATAAATAAAATTTAAACCATAATTCATAAATATAAAAATGTATTATACATATCAAACATGAATCTCTAAAACAATCCTAACCTATTTATAAATACTGATTCATTATTTAAAATGCAGACATATATTATTTATTAATATATTATTGTTGTTGTTGTTGTTGTTGTTGTTATTATTAAAAAAATATTTAATATATTTTGTGCTATAAAATTCTGATTAAAAAAAAAACAAAAACAAAGGAATTCGATCAAATATCGATCAAAGAAATACAAATCAGAAAGGATGTGGAGGTTAGGTACAAAAATAAAAGCAAGATAAAAAAAAAAAGAAAGAGGAATAAGAAATAAAAGGAAAGAAAGAAAAAAAGAAGAGATGGTTCTATCCATCGTATCGGAAGTTTCCATCGTCTTTCATCTCCTGTCTATTTCCGATTAGCCTCGTTTTCATTCCAGTAAAAACCCTGATCTAATGAAAAGTTCATTTTTCTTTTTCTCGAATGCGACTTTCATCCATTTCTTTTTCTTTTCTTGAATATTCAAAAGTGATCCACACAACGAGTTAATTAATTAGGAATTAAATTATTATAAATAATTATAATATATTATATTAATTATAATATAATAATATTAATTTAATATAATATATTAAAATAATAATAATATATTATTCATAACGTTCTCTAAATATTTTATTATAAATTATAATAAATATTATATATTAAAAAATAATAATATAATAAAATAATATTCGATAATATATAATTATTAAAATAATTATTATATACTATAATATTTATAATAATATATTATTTGTTACACATTCTTAAATATATTGTATTTTAAATTATAATAAATATTATATAAATATATAAATAATAATATAATAAAATATGAAAATAATATTTGGTAATATATAATTATCAAAAAAATTATTTATATATTATATTAATTATAATATTTATAATAAATATAATGTTTAAAATAAAACAGTAATAAATAATATAATTGTTTTAATTTATTATTAAAATAATTATATACTATAATATTTATAATAATATATTTTTTGTTACACATTCTAAATATTGTAATATAAATTAAAATAAATATTATATATATATATATTAAATAATAATAATATAATAATAATATTCTCGATAATATATAATTTACATAACGTTCTAAATATTTTATTATAAACTATAATAAAAAAAAATATTATACCTAAATTTACGTAATAAATAAATTATAATATAATTTTATTCAACAGTTAACAAATAATAATAAAATAATGCTAATAACAATAATACAATAAAATAAAAAAGCATTATGATAAAAGAAAAAAGAAAACATGTAAAAACAAACATATTATAATCAAAAAAATTATTTAAGAAAAGAAAAAAAAACTAAAAAAATACATTTACCAATAAATAAAATATTGTATTATATAATATATTCCAACATCTGTCACCAAAATTAAACGAAAAATCAATGACTGAAATGTAAACCAAATTTTCACCTAACAAAAGTCTCTAAAAAAAACAAAAAAAAGAAACAAAAATAAAAATTGTAAAGAAAGGAAAAAGCAAGAAACAAAAAAAAAGTGAAAAAAAAAAAGAAAAAGGCAAATCGAAACAATTTCACGGAACGTTTAACACCGTTCAACGAACCTTTCACGGAAACGGGACACCTTTTCTCTCATATAACAAGTTTCGAACCCTTCGAAATACAATCAGCTTTGCAATCAGCGCCGGAAACGATTTACAACCCTCGCCCTTGTAATAAAATATCCTTTTACTGTATGATGACATTCTACTTTCTTCATTTCTTTCTTTCTCCCTAAATTCTTGTTTTTTTTTTTTATTTTATTTTATTTTTTATGTTGTTCGAAATAACTAGCATTTACAAGCCCTTTCAACAATTACGAACACGATATTGAAACTATATATACAGCACTATGTATAACAGCCATGTCAAATTCATATGCGGGGGTTGCAGGATCACATAATTTATTTTTTATTAAATTTAGGGGGTGAAAGAGGGTTGACACATGTTTTTAAGTTCAACTAAATTCATAAAATATGATTTTTTAAATGTTTATATTATTTATTATGTATTCCCACCCTACACCCACGCACGCTGTTTTCCCTTTAAGCGATCGACGCGCCCTCTCTTATTTATTATGTATTATATATTTATCAGACGATTTATATTAAATATTGTAAATAAATAATCGTTTTATATTTTAGGTTATTTTGTTAATTTTAACAAAATTTTCTTGACATTCTATATTTCATATTATTCTTATCATTTTAAATTAAATTATTGATATATATATATATACATATATAAAATTTATACTACATACTGTATACTACAATTACTGTATTAACGAAAAAGAACAAAAAAATGGGTGCACGTTTATTCATCATTCGTTGATATTCTCGTAATGGGTGCATCATCATCACCTATTTTACATTCACTTCTTACAATATATGTATTCATGTGCAATAATACGTATATACGTGTATATATATATATGTATATATGCGTATGCTTGCATGCTTACGTGAATGCATGCATGCATGCATGCATGCATGCATGCGTGCAGGTGTATAGGTGCATTCCGTTGACGCGAATAACGCAGCCACTAGAGTTAGAGCTCGATTAAGTGCAATTCAATGCCAAAGGCTTTTAATGCCACGGTCGTTTCTATGCAACTATTGCGTCTAATTTATGTTATATTATTTTTTCTTTTTTTTTCTTTTTTTTAATTTTTCTTTTCTAAACAAGTTACGATAATATCAACTGGTTTTACAACGTTTTTATTTATTTATTTATTTATTTTTTTTTTTAAGTAAAAAAATGTTCATCAATATACGAATCAAATCACATTGAAAAAGATTGTTTACTTGTTTTGTAAGAATTAAAATTATAATCCCGCCATTTCCCCCTCCACCTTCTATTTTTATAGGTTATGATAATATTAATTGGTTTTAAAACGATTTTTGGTTTCTTTTCTTTTTCATAAAAAAAGGTTCAACAATATACGAATCAAATCACATTGAGAAAGATTAGTGTATTTGTTTTGTAAGAATTAAAATTATAATCCCGCCATTTCCCCCTCCACCTTCTATCTTTATAGGTTATGATAATATTAATTAGTTTTAAAACGATTTTTGGTTTCTTTTCTTTTTAATAAAAAAAGGTTCAACAATATACGAATCAAATCAAACATTCAGAAAGATTGTTTACTTGTTTTGTAAGAATTAAAATTATAATTCAGCCATTTCCCCCTCCACTTTCTATCTTTACAGGTTATGATAATGTTAACTGATTTTAAAACGTTTCTTTGCCTTATTTTCAACAAAATCTTATACAAATCACACACACACACACGCATTATACAGAAATTATTTATTTATTTCGTAAGAAATTAAAATTAAAATCTCACCATTTCCCCCTCTCTTTCCTGTACACACAAACTATAGTAATATTAACTGGTTTTAAAATGTATTTGCAACTAAAAAATGTTTAACAAAATCTTATACAAGTCAAATATACACACATATACAAAGAAAAATTATTTATTCCTTTCTTAAAAATGAAAATTGTAATCCCGCTCTTTCCCCCTCCACTTTCTATCTTTACAGGTTATGATAATGTTAACTGATTTTAAAACGTTTTTTTTTTGTGTTTTTTTTTTTCAACAAAATCTTATATAAATCACATTCAAACACATATACATAAAGAGATATTATTTATTCGTTTTGTAAAAAAATAAAATTATAATCCCTCCCCCACCCTTTACTTGCATTTTCATTCTGTTCGTCCTTATCCTTTCCCTTTCTCTCGTAATCACGTTTTAATTGATCGTTATCAACGTTATTCTATGTTTTGAATACGCAATCGTTCGATTTACCGTGAATAGAAACTTATACAGACATATAACTTATACAGACTTATACAGACATGCATAGTTTACATTGTACATGTACATGTGTATATATGTAGGTAGTTAAATCATTGCGTAAGATAGAAATTAGCATTAGTTTTTCCTCCTGTTGTTACACGTTTAACAAATTCAGTCAACATTCTTGCATATTACATACTCCTCTTGGTTAATTTCGTATTCTGTAAAAGTCTCATTTAAAACATGCGAGTAATACTTACATATGTATATATTAGTACGTGAAAACTGTTACTTCATTAAATATGAAATACTTCAAGTACGAAGAAGAAGAAGAAAATGAGAAAATGGGAACAAAAAATTGATTTGACATAAATTCATTATTTAATATACTTTTCTATGTGTGTTAATTATTTATTGTTTTTTCTTTTTTTTTTTTAATTTATTTAAAGTTTGTGTGAGAATGTTATATTAATATAATAAATATAATAATTATAATATAAATAAATATTTACAAATATATAAATAAATAATTATATATATATATAAATAAGTATGCATTTATATATTTAATATTTTTTATAAAATAATTTATAATTATTATATTATATGTATGTATATATTAAATTATATATGTATAATTAGTAATTTATAATATTTGTAATTTAATTATAATATAGTAATGTATATTTATAATATAATAATATAAAAAATTATTTTAATACTTATTATATATATTTTTATAATTATATATTAAATTATATTATAAATATTATATATATAACATAAATAAATATATATATATACCAATATATAAAATAATATATATAAATAAATATAGCATTTATATATTTAATATTTTTTATAAAATAATTCATACTTATTTTATAATATATAAATAAATATATAGATATATATATACATGTAATATTTTGTATAAAATCATTCAGAATTATTTTTTAACATATATATATATATAAATAATATAATATAAATAAATAAAATTGAATATGTTTCAGTACGGATAGTGGTTGGGATAATCCATTCAGGCCGGATGGTGATTTATCAAGAGAAGCTGACGAGATAGTAGAATTGATAAAGGGTGGTAAACCTATCACCCCAACACCAGGACAAACTGCACCACCATTACCAGGATGCGAAGAAACGGGCAAGACAACGCCAATTGGTGGTGGTGGTGTAGGTGCTGGTGGGGATCACGATTCAAGTTCCAGTCCTCTTCTCAAATCAAATGCAAATTCGACGAATCGTCATTCAAATGCATCCCCAAGATTGAATCAAGGCAATGGGAATGCTCATGGCACACCTATCAAATCTTCTACGGCTGTTAACAGTCAACTTGGTAACAAGGAGAAGGTAAATATCTTTACAAATACATCATCATTACTATTATTATTATTATTATTATTATAAATTGTTATTTTATTCATTTTATTATATTATAATATATAGGTTAAGTCATAAGAAACTTCCGTTGAGGTTATGCAGAATCTATTTTTCGTATTTATCTACTATAAGTCACCGAAACAAACGGATTTTTGATATCACTGTATAGATGAGGATTCAGTTAGTATTCTGTCAACTTTTTGATGTAATCAATGTTACATTTAATCGTTTTTCTTAACCTCTCAAATGGATAGTAAAAAGTGCATATTCGAAATGCAATATTGCTTCAGGAATTTAAACAAGGCAATTGCACTAAAGTGGCAACTAAAAAAATTTGCAGCTTATACGGTGCAGGACTGATAACTGATAGGACAATCAGAAATTGGTTTGTAAAATTCCGTACTGGAGATACGAGCTTAAAAGCTGAACCGAGTGTAGGGACGTATTTCCGACATTGATGAACCTTTTAAAGGTAATATTGGAACAAAATCCAATAGATACGTCCAACAGTTGCAAAGAGTGCAAAAAAAAAAACTTCATGAAAAGTGTCCTGCACTTATCAGTCGCAGAAACGCCATTATTATTTGTCTCATAAAAACCGGAAGTTATTTATGACTCGATCTATAATATTATATTAATTATTAACTATTCTAGTACATCTCGTTCGATTTCAGGTTGGCCCAGGTTCGAGGACCGTAGAAGTTGCAAGAATGACTGCACAAGGTCCCGGTGATGCATCGCAGGTCGAGCATGTTACGTTGAAGAAGAAGCCTAAATGCAAATGCTGTGTGTTGCAGTAACGAGATAAACGCGTTTTAAAGGAATGTTTGCGAGAGATCAAATAGCACACGAGAAAGAGAGAGAAAGAAAATGAAACGGAGGGTTCGAGGGTAGGGTAGGGGGGAGAGAGAAAGAAAAAGAAAAATGAAAAATAAAAAACAAAAAATCAACACATAAACAAACACACACCACATTAACACAAGGACGCACGTATTATTAATTACTGGCAGCTTGAATTCTTTCTCTTATCGTCTCGTTTTAAACAAATAATAATAATAATAATAATATTAATAATAATTTAAAGAACAAACAAATCAATTGGAAAAGATGAATAAGAAAAAGAAAAGAATATTTGAAAAGAAATAAAAAAAATAAGACGAGAAAGTGGAGCGTTTTCGGACAAGCCTTCAATGAAGTTCAATGAAGTTCAATGAAGTTTAACGTTGAGCATAAAATTACATCAATTTGAATTTTAATGACAAACATAATAAAATGAAAATATTAACAACAATCAATTGAAAAAGAAGAATAAAAAAAACAAAAGAACATTTCAAAACAAAAATTAAAATAAGACGAGAAAGAGGAGCGTTTTCGGACAAGCCTTCAATGAAGTTCAATGAAGTTTAACGTTGAGCATATAATTATATCAATTTGAATTTTAAAGACAAACAAAATAAAATGAAAATATTAACAACAATCAATTGAAAAAGAAGAATAAAAAAAAAACAAAAGAACATTTCAAAACAAAAATTAAAATAAGACGAGAAAGAGGAGCGTTTTCGGACAAGCCTTCAATGAAGTTCAATGTTAAGCATCAATTACATCAACTTGAATATAAAAAAAACTTAATCAATCACTTTCCTGACAATGTAACCTAATTTCTCAATGATTATAATGAAAGATAACGACAAGTTTATCCAAACGTAATCTTCTAAAAAGATAAAAAAAAAGGAAAAAGGAAATAAGGAACGAGATACTAGTGAAGATTAAGAAAGAATAACGAATGTTGTTCTAAAAGTATTGAAAAAATAATCTATAAAAAAAAGAATTTGAAAAAAGAAAAGGATTTTGCCTATAGGAGGAAAATATTTCCTTGTGATGCGTCTAAAATTGGTACACCAATGGAGTAATACAAAAAAAGAAGAACAAAAAGAGGTTAGAATACACGTCAACAAAACGTTGTTCCAAGTTATGACGTTATTATCGACAAAATAATAAAACAAAACGTAATTGATGTGTTGAAAAATGCATTCTAACGTTAAAACTACTAAATATAACATAATATGCCTGCCGAGTAACAAAAAACAAAAACAAAAAGCGACAAAAAAAAAAAGATAGAAACAAACAAAATAAAAGGGGCGTAGAAAGAAAGGGTGAAAGGATAGAAAGGGGGGTGTCAGAAAGGGGTGTGTTGGTTGTAATAATAGGCAGCAGATATCTGAGAATAAAAAAAAAAGGGGAAGTACGTAAATAAACAAATAAAAATAAAAATAATAATAAAATAAAGAGATGAAGATTATATATAAATATATATAAATATATATAAATATAATAAAACTATATTGTAGATAAAAAATGGTAGCTGTATAGCTTATAAAAATGCTTTTACTATTGTGGTTTAAATGAAAAATAAAAAATAAAATAAAAACAAAAAAAATAAAAAGAATTATCAAGAATTATCGTGATTATATTGATCGTGTCGAGCAACAAAAAATGCGCATTAAAGGAAAAGTGCGAAGGGAAATAAACAAACAATGAAAAAAAAAAAAAAAAACAAACAAAAATTGAAAATTATAAAACTTGGGACTCTACCCCCTCCTTTTGATCGATGGTGTCGAGTGGAGGGGGAAAGGTGTGCGTGTTATATTTTAAGAAACAAAAAGGTGTGTGTAAAACTAAAATGATGATGATGATGATGATGATGATGATGATTGTATTATGATGATGATTATAATGATGATGATAATGATGATTGTATTGTGATGATGATGATGATGATTGTATTTTGTGATGACGATTATAATGATTATAATGTTAAAAGGGTTCGCTTGAAAAACTACAGTGTTACTTCTTATACATATGAATGAAAACATCATGAAAAATAAAAAACACAAAATAAAATATAATATATTATTGCAAATACAACGTTCGTTAATAGTTCTTCAACTATTTAAACTCTCGCCATCTTTTTACTATCTGTTTCTTCTTCTTCTTATTCTTCTTCTTATTATTATTATTATTATTATTAATATTAATATAATTGTAATTTTATTTATATTTATATTTTATTGTTTATGATTTATTAATGATGATTAATTGTTTATGTTAGCAAAACTACTAAATGAGCGAATACTAAACATTATTTTTTTGTCCCCCTTTATATATATATATAAAAAGTAATATTGTATATTATATATAATATATTAATAATATATTAACACTTTAATGGTGGCACATTAACGAAGTCAAATGTTGCCAGAGGCTGCAATATTTTTGAAGAATTAATTTAAACAACGGTAATATCACCCAAATGTATGAGTGGATGCTAAACATTTAGCCCAACCATTGCACAAATATTGTGTAAGTGGTCATTAAAGTGTTAATAATATAAATATAATATATTAATATTATTTATATTGTATTATATTATATTATAATTCTTGGGTTGGCAATTAAATCATTCCTGTTTTTCAGAAGCCATCTATCAACAAAATATAATACTAAGTAATTGCGGATTTTGTCGATAGATGGTTTTTTCAAATCACCAATGACTTATTTTACAACTCATTATTATAATATTATATATATCAATAATATATTATATATAATATAATGATAATATTGTAATAATATTATATACATAATATACAATATTATATATATTTGAGTTTATATGAGTACATTATTTACATATGTATTATATTTACACGTATCAAGTTCGAATAAATCCGGGCGCTATTAAATTTAAACAACACAACACAACTACAAAAAGAAAAATATATATATATATACAAGGAGGCTTAAATAAATGAAAAATGAAAAGTTGTATTATTTAAATAAAAATAAAACAAAAAGAATACTATACGTTTACTCCGAATGCGTGATCCCGAGTAAAGATTCAGGATTTATAATAAACAATGAGGATTGTAAATATTATTATTATTATTATTATTATTATTATTATTATTATTATTATTATTATTATGACTAGTGTATTTCTTTTTATTTTTTTTCGAGTGTTGTAGAAAAAAAAAATAGTAAGCAAGAAAGAGAAGAGAGAATGAGAGAGAGTGAGAAAGTGAATGTTAGCATGAATGACGAGTACAAAAAGAAATTAAATAAAAAAAAGTGAGTATGAGAGAGAGTGAGAGAAAAGAGAGAGAGAGAGAGAGAGAATGTTGCAAAAGAATGTTAAAAATGTAATAAAAGCTTACACAAAAGCTTGTTGAATAAAACAGAACAGAATAATGGATGATAATAATGATTTATGATTATGATTATATGCTGATGATGATTATGATGATGATTATGATTATGATTATGATGTTCACGTATATAAACAAATTGGATTGACAAAAGTGTGCGAATAAAAACTATGAAAGATCGATGTATTATAAAATGAAAAAAAAAAAAAAAAAAAAAAAAATAAGGAAAAGATAATAAAAAGAATGAATGAAAACTGAAATGAAATGAAATAAACAAATAAATAAAATAAAATAAAATAAAATAAAAGAAAAATGTAATTAAATTGAATTATATTAAAATTGTTCGAGATACGCTCTCTTCTTTCGAGTTTTAACGAGAACAATCCCTTTAACAAGAGAACAACAACAACAACAATAAAAAAAAAAAACAATGAACAACAAAAAAGAAAAAAAAATGCTGCTAGAGCACAAATTACAAATTCGAGTCAAAATATAATAAAACGCTTTTCAATTTAATTCTGTGAACAAATATGACGAATTGAAAAAAGACAATTTCTTTTTCAGATCTTTTCCCCCCCCCCATTGTTCCTAATTCCCTAACCCCCACTCCCTCCTCCTCCTTGACGATATTTTTATTTCTTTATATACACACATACATATTTAAGTACAACGTGCATGTTAAAGCTTATTTATTATTTTTAATATCGTTAATTAATATTATTATTATTATTTTTTTTTTGTTTACATAGTTAGAACGCCATAATAACAAATTCTTGTACATCTCTACGAATCATATATATATATATATACATACATTATAAATACACACATACATATAAAAAAACACGTGCAAAAATTAAAATTATATAAATATAGATATATTTAAAAAATAAACAAACAAGACAAAAAAATACATATATATATATATATATACTAACAAATGTAATAAGGGATGAAATTTAACAAAGTATAAATTATACGAGCTGGTTTCGAGAGGTAAAACTAAAAAAAATAAAATAAAATTAAAAAAAGTTTAAGATCTGGAGCAATAACATAATCGGCGGTTATGCTATTTTAAAGAAAAAAAAAAAACGTCCAAAATAATAATAATAATAATAACAATAATAATATTTGTGATCATTCGAATGAATTATTTAACAAATTCTACACACCTACCCCCTCCCTCCCCCCATTTGACAAAAAAAAAAGAAATTTCGCTTTCCCAAAAAAAAAAAAAATCCCTTCCTATGAATTATTATATATCCTTTCTGTATGTATTATAATTATAATAATAAAAATAATATTAATAATAAGAATAATAATAGGGGGGAAATGGCAAAAAGAAAAGAAAAAAAAACCAGTAAAAGTTACGAGAACAAGCAGAAAATGTGTACGTAAAAAGTACGTTAAATAAAAATTAAGTTTAATTGACATTTCTTTTTGTTGTTGTTTTTTTTTTTTTTTATTTTACTCTTTTTTTTATTTTCTTTTACGTACGACAAACTTGTACACACACATATCTGCAATATTTTTCTTAAAAAATTCTTTAAAAATCACAATTATAACAATTAAAAACAATTATTTCTGAAACGTGAGATTAAGGATAAAGAAAAAAAAAAAGAAAGAAAGAAAGAAAGTATGTGTGTGTGTGTGTTGTGTGTATCTGTGAAAAACGTGTGTGTGTCAAGAATGGTAATAAAATGTATGGAAAACAAAAAAATCGATGAAATAGAAGAAAAAAAAAAAAAGAAAAAAAAGAAACAAAAAAAAACAAAAAATCAGGCTATGTATTTTTCCATTTTCTTTTGTCCCTAGACAAAAACGCATGACGAATAATAAATAATAATAATTATTACAAAGTGTTATGGTGAATTTTAAAGTATAAACTAGTAAAACTGTAAAATCCTGAATTTTTACTTATACAATTACACATATATACATAAATAATGATAAAAACAAAACAAAATATATACATATTTAAGAAATTCAGAGACAGAAATCAGTACTCATGAAAGTTTGATGATAAATATCTTTTGAACGTTTAATTTAATCGCCAAAACATAAGACACCATTTTTATAGAGCAATTAATTTCCTACAAAAATTTGTATTACGCATTTTATAATAGTCATTTATTGTCGAGTTATAACATTCATAAACAACAATGAAATTTGTCTGAAAATAATCAAACTTAAATCTTCAATAACATTCAAATGGTGAGGTTTACGGAAAAAATATAAGATACCTTTTTTGTAGAGCATTAAATTTCCTACAAAATTTGTCCAGAACATTTTTCTGTACAATCAATTAATGATGAGATATGAATTTTATTCTATTGGACTGAGAGTTATAAAATTCATAAACAAAAATGAAATGTGTCTGAAAATAATCAAACTTAAATCTTCAATAACATTCAAATGGTGAGGTTTACAAAAAAAATATAAGATACCTTTTTTGTAGAGCATTAAATTTCCTACAAAATTTGTCTAGAACATTTTTCTGTACAATCAATTAATGATGAGATATGAATTTTATTCTATTGGACTGAGAAAAAAAAAGTAAAAAAACTTCGATGCGGAGGATCTTCCTATTAAAATGAAGAGCTCATATTTGGTGAGAATGTTTTTAAGGTGTCTAGCAACCCATTTTTCCGTGGCACTTGTAAAAAAAAAAATAATTGATTTTTTTTGACCCACCCTAATATATATATTTGATAAAATACTGATCAAATAAATAGAAGTGTTCATGAAATATATAACAAAAAAAAAAGATATTATTTTTCATTTCTATGAAAAAAAAAATAAATAAATAAAAAAGAAGGAACAAAAAAATATTACACAAACTCGTTTACTTTGCAATCAATTAAAAAAAAAAAAAAAAAACTAAAGAAAAAAAATAAAAATAATATACGACGTGAATCAAATAAAATTTCAATTGAAATAAATCAATAAAATTTAATTTAATAAAAAATATTAATTTTCATTTCTACGGGGAAAAATAAAAAATAAAATAAAATATTACATGAACTCGTTTACTTTACAATCAATTAAAAAAATTAATTACAACAAAAAAACAAGTAAAATAAATAAAATAAAAAAATAAAAATATACGACGTGAATCAAATACAATTTCAATTAAAATAAATCGTAAACGAATACACATGGGAATCATCAATGTCTTTTTTTTTTCTTTTTTATTCTTTTTTTCTTTCTATCTCTTGTTTCCTTTTTCAAAAGATGTTCATGTTCGTAATAAATTTATTCGAATGAAAAATCCTTCAATTTATTCGACCAAGATCGATGATCGCATAACACATCTTTTTACTGTCGTAAGATTTTGCACGGAGAATGTTATTACATAAAAATAAATAAAAAAAAAAATAAAAAGGAACACTTTAACGGTCATAGCCGTGCTAAAAGCACAATATCTCGTTCGATCATTGAGGTAAAGCAGCACTGGGCACGGGTTAGTACTTGGATGGGTGACCCGCTTGGGAAGACTGTGCTGTTTGATACTTTTTTAATCCGCCTGCATTATCACTGAGTGGACTGAAAAGTAGTAGCTCAAGTTTGGTTATGTTGCCGGTCCCCCAAGCCCAGATAAAGGATTTTTGAGGGTTGTGAAAGGTTAGGTAAGGCCAAGCTCCTGCCCGACGTGTAAAAACCTAGAACCAGGCTCAAAGGAATACCGATGACTCGCCTGGCGAGTCACGATTGAGAAACAGGCAAATTGTTGTGTGCCTATTTTGAAGAAAGAAGAAAGAAGAAGAAGAAAAAGAAAGATATTTCGCTATCATCTCCTACACCAAAAATAAAAAAATAAAATAAAAAGGTAAAAACCTCTCACTATCTCCGACACCAAGAATAAAAAGGAAGAAATTTCACTATCACCCGACACACCAATTTCTCCATAAATTTATTATTCTCATCGTATAAAAATTCGATTTAGTATGAACACACTCTCGACAAATTTACCAATCAAAAAAGTTTCTCGACCATGCCCAGTGACGTAACGATCCTTCAACATTCAAAAATATTCAACTTGAAGTCGATTCGTTACTTTCCAAAAAAAAAAGACGATTCTCGTTATGTTTCATTTCTTCTTACTTTTTTTATTTTTTTACTTTTTTTTCATGAATATGAAACTTCCTTTCTTATCTGAATTTAAAAAGTAAAAAAAAAAAAAGAGATAAAAGAATCTCTCTAGAAAAATTTATTAACAATTAATTAATTTATATAACTAATCAGTTAATTTATAAAACTTGTGAATACTAATAATATTAAGTGTAAAAAAAGAAATTTTAATAGTTTTTATTTGACAATAAATTTGTCACGTTTATATAGTTTATTGTAAATATTATAAATAAGAAATAGAGAGGTTATGTAATTTTTTAACATTTCTTCTACGAATTTTATTTGTATTATTTTATTATATGTTCAATAATTCTTCACCACGAATATTTTTATTAATAATGTATATATTAATAATAAATTATTATTGAAGTGAAAACTTCTTTAGAATGGGAGTGATCTGAAAAGTAAATAAACGGAAACGGAGCTATGTAACGAAGCTATGAAACGGCTGCCATACTAAATAATGAGAGAAAAAGGGACAAACAGGATTTAGACTGCGAGGAAATGAGACGGAATATTGAATCGTCATTTAATTGTTCACATACACACCCACTTATGTTTTTAAATGATTCAAAAGAATAGAATTTCTAATGGGAATGTAGATGAACGATGTAATCAATCACGAATTTTTCCTCTTCTATTGTTTTCCGAAAGGAATAACTAACTACCTGTGTACATAAATATACAACCTGTCGTACGTGTTTCTACAAACTATTCTCCTCACCGACCACGCACACACATCCATCCCTTTCTCTTCATTCTTTTATTCTTTTCTTCGTATTTCTATCACCTATTTTTATTTTTTTTTTTAAATAACAATAAAAAAAAACAACATGTGTGCAGATCAAACGTGTTAGAAGTGAAACCATCAAAAAACTATTTAAATTTCGATAGAACGAGACGAATGCAGAATATCAGGTGTAGGATAATTGCGGACAGGGTCTGCATTCAAAACAAATGACTCGAGATTTTCAACTAAGCTTAGGATTTCTTTTCATTTTTGTAATGTTAACTTATTATTTGCACAATCCTCATCAGTGCTAGTGTCCTCAGGATCGATTTGATTTTCAGTTTCGAATATCATTTCCATCAAATAATCTGCTTCGTCAACTTCTTCTTCTTCTGCCACTAATAAACTATTTCACTTCTAACACGTGTGATCTGCACACATGTTGTTTTTTCTTTTTTTCAAATCACTCCCATTCTAAAGAAATTTTCACTTAAAAAATAAACAAAAAAACAAAGACAAATGACGAAATAGTTAAAAGTTAAGAGTTAAGTTTATAGGAAAAATATTTTAACAATTCTTAACTATATGTGGCGTATGCAAATAAAGACCTTACACTAATCAAAATGGAGATAACTAAGCAACGAATGAACTTAAATCGGTAAGTAAGACCTGATCTTTCTACAAATGGTAATATCGTTTCTTAACGATCTAAACAGATACTCATAGGATCGATAGTCACACGTGTTCGATTTCACTAGTCATCATTTCACAAGCAGCATCTTATTTACTTTTATGTTTATCGTTCATTTTATCATTATTATTATTATTATCATCTTATTATAAAAGATTGCAGAATTTCTTTTCATTTCAATTAATTTTTTGTGATTAAATGCAATTTAAATCCTTTTCAATTTATTCATGATTAATTATGTTTAATTTTATCAAGTATCTTATTATACATTTTTATGACAAGTTTTTTTTCATTAATTTTATGTATCGTTCATTTTATTATTATTATTATTATTTTATTATAAAAGATTGGTTCGAAAAATTTCTTTTCATGAATTTTGTTTATAGATGCAATTTAAGTCTCTTTGATTTTATAATTAATACATTATGTTTAATGTATCAGGTATCTTATTAGAATTTGTATTATCAAGTAACTTACTTATTGTTATGTATCATTTATTTTATTATATTATTATTAATATTATTTTATTATAGGGGATTTTTTGAAGGACTTCTTTTTGTGAATTTTGTAATAAATTTAATTTAAATTCACACACATTTGATTTTATAATTAATACATTATGTTCTTTCAGGTATCTTATTAGAATTTGTATTATCAAGTAACTTATTGTTATGTATCATTTATTTTATTATATTATTATTATTATTTTATTATTAAAGATTGTATAATATATTTACATTGATTTTGTTATCAGTGCAATTCAAGTCCTCTCTTTTGATTTTATAATTTAATACATTATGTTTAATGTATCAGGTATTTTATTATAATTTTTATTATCAAGCATCTTACTTACTTTATATTAATTACAAACAAAATATAATATTATTACTTATTATTAAAATAGAAACAAAATAATATTATTAATTATTATTACAAAATAATAAAAAAAAATGTAACTATGATAAAACAAACAATGGTATATATTATAACAAAATCCCTGTTATCAACATATTGCTACTTGATTTGATTCCAATTTCATTGAATTATCATTAAAAATTTCAACAAACAATGATACTATTAATTATTAATACAAAAGAGATTAAAAATATTAATAACAATAAATAAACAACAAAATTACAACATAACCCACATGATCAATGTATGTGGTACCTGATTTGATTCCAATTTCATTGAATTATCATTAAAAACCTCAACAAAAAATGATATTAAATTATTATTCATACAAAAGAGATTAAAAATATTAACTAAAATAAATAAACAAAAATATTATAACAAAACCCACATGATCAATGTATGTGGTACCTGATTTGATTCCAATTTCATTGAATTATCATTAAAAACCTCAACAAAAAATGATATTAAATTATTATTCATACAAAAGAGATTAAAAATATTACCTAAAATAAATAAACAAAAATATTATAACAAAACCCACATGATGATGATGATGATGATGATCATCATCATCCTAAGAATGATCGAGATCGATCATCAAACTGATAAATCGCTACCGTTATTGGATACCATTCCTTCTTTTTAATGGAATGCAAGATGGGTTAGGTTAAATGCAATAAACTAACGTATAAGTAATACTAGTATAAATAGTAATAGTAATAGTAGTAGTAGTAATAGTAGTTAGCAGTATAAATAAAATGTCAACGTTGTCGTCGCGGCATGACACCAAAGAGCAAACGCATCCTTTTAAAAGGTTTCATGAGAGAACTATAAAGAGGTATTATTGTTATCTCATGTGTACATTTCTATCTATGTATTATACACATATATATATACATATCTGTATATGTATGTATATATATATATGTGTGTGTGTGTGTGTGTGTGTGTGGTATGTTCTGGCCTTCTACCCTTAAACGATCGAACGAGTTCTCGTTTCTCTTCGTTTCTTCAAACGTTGTTCGTGACGAAGTTGCCCTTTTCGTTTGGATCCGTTTGCCAAACCCGACAAACCCGACATGATAAATTTCATATGTCTTTCATTTCAAATAGGGGCAAGCAAACGGTAGGATATAAATGGGGGTGGAGGTGAGAGGAAGGTTGAAAAGAAAAGACAAGAATAAATTGTACGTTTGAACATGTTTAATGGGAACGATCTTATATTACGAATTGTAAACGATTAGTTAAGTATTTATTTATTTATTAATTAATTTATTTATTTATAAAAAATTGAAAGGTAGGATAGAAATAGAAGAGAATTAAATTGAGTATGTTTGTTTAATCCTTTTCAAGGACTCATTATTCTTATTCTTCTTTTATTGGTAAATGATGTGGATATTTGATTTGAATTCATTTGAATTCATTGAGAAACGCGTACATATGTATGTGTACGTGTGTTTTAATGAATAATGGTTTTGATATAAAATTTAATATATTTTTATTGGCAATTTTTATATGTGTGTATGTATTATTTAATTTTTGTAATAATAAATATAATGTTTAATTAATATAGGAATGTATTATATTTTTTAATTGTACATTTGACAAAAGTAGAAATATTAAATTTATTCTTTTTAGAATATTATTAAAAATTATAATAATATGATTGAGTAAATATCTACTACTAGTATTTGTTAAAAAAAAAAATAATTAATATTAAACTAATATACAAATATATTACCACTTTTTAATTGTACAAAAGTAGAAATAATTAATTATTATTTTTTGAATATTATTCTAACCTATATAAATATAATTGAGTAAATATTTATTACTAATATTTGTAAAATAAATTAATATTAAATATATTATACAAATATTTATTACATTAAATTAATATATTACATTTTGACTTTTTTTACAAAAGTCAAAAATCCTTAAATCATTATTTTTCGAATTTTATTCTAACCTATAAAAATACGATTAATGAAATATCTATTAACTGTTAAATATCTACTACTATATTGATAACAAACAAATTAATATTAAATTAATATACAAATATATTAAATTAATAATTATTAATTAAATAATTAATTAAGTACAAATCCTTAAAAATCGTACTTCTTTGTTTATTACAAAAAAAAAAACACCTGTAAAGATATTAATCTGTATTTTATTTTCCTTTTTTCAATTTTATTTTAATTGTCAGTATTCATATTAATTAAATATTTAGACAAATTACAAAAAATGTAAAACACAAATAATAAAAATAATTCAAAGTCATATGAAAAAGGGTTACAAAATATTCCTCAACCTTTTAT
Organism: Polistes dominula; assembly: GCF_049000335.1. NCBI lineage: Eukaryota > Metazoa > Arthropoda > Insecta > Hymenoptera > Vespidae > Polistes > Polistes dominula. The sequence goes on along the minus strand of NW_028301111.1, from coordinate 1,539,260 downwards.
TCCATAATAAAAAATTAAATTAAACTCAAAACATATTAAACACAAATATATTACATTTTTAATAATACAAAAATACAAAGAAATCTTTAAAAAAAAATCGTATTTCTTCTAATATTATAAAAACCTATGCAAATTATTATGCAATAAATAATTTAAAGTATCAACACAATCCCATAATTTATATAAATCAACCTCTTATTATTTAATAAAAAATTAACATTCAAATAACACACATAAATAAATTAAATTAATAATAATACACAAAAATACAAATCGTACTTCTATCAAATATTATAAAAAAATACCTATAAAAAAAAAATAATAATTTAAAGTATTGACAATCCTATAATTTATAAAAATTCCCTGAAAAATATAAAAAATAAATATATTCGATTCTTCAACAAAAAATTAACATTAAACTAACACACATAAATTAAATTAAATTAAATTAATAATAATAATACACAAAAATACAAATCGTACTTCTATCAAATATTATCAAAAACCTATAAAAAAAAAAAAAATAATTTAAAGTATTGACAATCCTATAATTTATAAAAATTCCCTGAAAAATATAAAAAATAAATATATTCGATTCTTCAACAAAAAATTAACATTAAACTAACACACATAAATTAAATTAAACTAAACTAAATTAAATTAAATTAAATTAAATTAATAATAATAATACACAAAAATACAAATCGTACTTCTATCAAATATTATCAAAAACTTATAAAAAAAAAAATAATTTAAAGTATTGACAATCCTATATTTTATAAAAATTCCCCTAAAAATATAAAACCTAAATACAAAAAATTCAAAATAATATGAAAAAAAAGGCTTACAAAATATTCCTCAATCTCTTATTCTTACTTATTCCTATTAACAAATGTGTTAAATAAGAAAAAGGGTCGATTAAATAAATACATACATACACACATACATACATACATACGTGTTCCTTTCTAAATCGAATCGGAATATATCCACATAGCGTTATTTTACTTACTTTTAAATGTCGCGAGAGTGTTTTAATACAAATGGGAAGGGAATAAACATCAATTGTTGTGTGAATCTTCTTCTTCTTCTTCTTCTTCTTCTAAACGTTTGCGGGGGCGAACACAATCAAAGATCTTTTCAAAGGATCGATGACACGATCGATGACTCTCGAGTGAAACTCGAGTTCATGCACATCCGGGGGAACAGAAAAAAAAAGAAAAGAAAAAAAAAAACCCAAACAAATAAAAAGAAGAAAAAGAAGAAGAAGAAGAAGAACAAAACGAGAGCTGACTCCGGATTTTAGTTGTTCATCTATCGAACCGGAGTCAAATGAACGAACGGTAAAAGATGAGAAGGGAAAACAATAACGGAGGGAGTAAGGGAAAAAGGAGGGGAGGTTGGAGGGGGAGGGGATTCAAGTATTCATTTATCGAGGACTATATAAGCAACGGGGAAGCTATGAAACTTGGATATAAACGGTAGAATCTTTCCAATGACCAAATAGTTATCGTGTATTTGCTAAAAATTACATTTTGATTTGATTATATCAGCCAAAAAAAAGAAAAAAAATTATTCAGATAAAAATTAAAGATTGAAATAAGATATTTGAAATAATCCCACGATTATTAATATTATTATTATTATTATATATGTATATATATATATTAAGATTCAAGAAAGGTTTAGATGTGAATCGTTAGTTATTTGTTTTATTTATTTGATTTGGTTTTATTTATTAAATTAAATGTAATTGTTTAATTACTTAATACGATTGTAATTAAAAGAAAAAAAAATTACCATTACGTAGAAATTACGTGGATTCGTGTCGTGTTCGTGGGATATATATGCCATTTGGAGTGTGTCATTTTCTCACCACCATAAGTGATCAACGTTCTGTCAAACAACATTTCTAACAACAATATTTAACAACAACGATCATCGATTATGGATCATCGTCGAGTTATCCTCGTCGTTGGACAATCATTGGTACGTTGATATTAATGAAAACATTTTTTACTTTAATAAATACTTAAAAAAAAGAAAAGAAGATGAATTTTGAACCAATGAAGATGATAACCGCATATATGCGTCCTTTGATCACGTGGATTGTTTTCTTTGGACACAAATATGCACCCAAATTCAAAATTCTGATCATACGTTTTGTTAATACTTCGTTAATGTTGAATTATTTTGATAAAAATAAAAAGAACAGAGAAAAGAAGATGAATTTTGAACCAATGAAGATGATACCCGCATATATGCGTCCTTTGATCACGTGGATTGTTTTCTTTGGACACAAATATGCACCCAAATTCAAAATTCTGATCATACGTTTTGTTAATACTTCGTTAATGTTGAATTATTTTGATAAAAATAAAAAGAACAGAGAAAAGAAGATGAATTTGGAATCAATGAAGATGATAAGCGCATATATGCGTCCTTAGATCACGTGGATTAGATTTTATAGACGCATATATGCGCCCATATCATTCATTTGTAACAATGTTTCTCAATTTTTAATTTACTAGTAATATTTTGAAGTATATATATATATATATGTTTATATGTATATTGAATAGAAAAATATCAAATATGGTTAATGCTCTTTTTATTGGATTAATATTTTTCAATAATTTAGTATTAATAATAAATTATTTTTCATTTTTATAAATGAATATTTCTTTTTTTTGGTATTTTATAAAAATTGCATTATTAATCAAAAATACACAACAAGACACACACACAATAATGTCAATTATTAATATTACAATTATTATTACAAATATTGATAAATAATAATTGCAAAATATTTTTTAATAAATAGCAACAATATTAAGTCTCTCTTTTCATTTCTTTTTTTTATATATATATTTTTTAATCTTATTTATAACGATACTCAATATAAATTGTATTACTAGTAATATTTTAAAGTATCAACACATATATTGTATAGAAAAATATCACATATGATTACTATCTTCTTTTGAATAAATATTTTTCAATATTTTAGTGTAAATAATCAATAATTTTTCATTTTTACATGAAAATAGCTAACATTTCTATTTGTTTTTTTTTTTTAAATTGCATTATTAATCAATACTACACATCCTTACACATCTTTAACACATCCTATTAGAAATATTGATTAATACTAATTGAAAAATATTATAATTTTAATTACATATCAAATAAATATTAACAATACATATTAAAAATATCATTTTTCCTTTCATTTCCTATTTTTTAAAAATATTTATATATTTATATCTTATTTATAATGATACTCAACATATACATATATATATATATATAAATTAACCAATACAAAATTTATTCCAACGTTGAAAGAAGATATATTCACGTATGTTTTCCTCGTGTGCAATTTCTATTCGGTTACGAACAAAATAACACGACCTATCCTCCAGATGATCGTAAATCCCGCACGAATGTCGCAGAATGCAAGTTTACATTCACGTTTAAGAATCAACGAACGCGTAACACCACCACCATAACGTCTTATCTTCTTCACTGACAAACTTAGACTACCATCATCCTGAAAATTTTTCTTCATATCGAAAGACTCGGTTCTATCTATACTTTGCTAATAATATTACTATATCTTATCTATCAATTACATAACTATTATAATACTACGTTGCTAGGTTCTTTTCTTCATTTTTTCTTCTTTTATCCCCCATACATAAATTCATCATTCGTTAAATCATATCTTTTAATTAAATCTATAGATTTATATTCTAGAAATGTTTGTTTTGCAATTAAAACAGAAAATTTACAAAATATAGAGTCTCTCTTGGGTTAATAAAATTATTTGTAAATTTTAATGACCATAGATTGGAAAATTAAATTTCATTAATAATATATTAAATAAATTATTAATATTATTATTTATTAAATATTAATTTAATAATATAAATTTAAATATTATTTTATATAAAAATAATAATTAAATAATATTTAATATATATATATTAAAAATAAATTGTATATAATATTATTAATTTAATTATATTATGACATATATTAAATAAAATTAAATTACTATATATACATTGTATTAATATCAATTAAAATACTACCATGAATTTTATATATAATAAACAAAATAATAATAATAATAATAATAATAATATAAACATTTAAAACTATTATTAAAATATAATTCAAAACAAACATATTTTATTTGATATAAATAATAAATGATTTTGTGTCACATTATCTTAAAGAAATAATTAATACTTATGAAACTAAAATTACATTATTTATAATTGTAAAACGATCCACGAGATACACACTATCTTATTATATAATAATAATTGAAATTCGAATTACCATAAATAAAATAAAAACCTGTAATTATATTGAAATGCAAAAAAAAAAAGAAAAATATATTAAAAACTACATAAATAATTTGTTAACCGTATAAAAAGTATTTTTTTGTTTTTTTTTTGTTTTTTTTTTATTTAAAAGTCTGTGAATTTAAAAGTCAGAATGATATTTAAACTCTTCTGATTCGATCTTACGTCTTATCGGAAAATTGATCGGTTTTGAATGAAAGTAAACTGAGGGAACGTTCTTCTTCGTTCAGATAGCCCCAAGGCATTGAATGAAAACGAAAAATAAGAAATCTTCTTCTTTTTCTTCTTTTTCTTCTTACGATGAATGTGATGAGGAATAATTAAGTAGAAAGTACACACTTGGGTATTTCAAGATGGTCCAACTTACTGTTACGATGTGATACACGTACGATGATGATTTCAATAGAATCGTTTGGGTTATACAATTTAACTTTTACCATGTCGTAGCATATACTCAAAGTGATATGCGAGTTGATCGTGGGTCATCGAGCTATCGAACCTTACGCACTACTATTACCTTACTATCGACATTTCTTACTTTTGACATGATGCAATAGATGGTTGTTGAAAGATTGATGTATGTTTCAAAAAAAAAAATACAAAATTCCACCTTCATCTTCTTCTTCTTCTTCTTCTTTTTCTTCATCTTCATCACATTTTCATTCGACATTCCAGAAATTTATTACATTACTTAGAACATATAATTATATTACAATATTCAACATATTTATTTATTTGATCAAATATATTTTACAATATTTATCATAAATACTTTATTTATATTTTTCAATCATTTTTAAATAAAATCAACAAAAACAATACAAAACAGAAACATAAGTATCACCTTCTTCTTCTTCTTCTTCTTTTTCTTCTTTTTCTTCATCTTCATCTTCATCACATTTTCATTCGACATTCCAGAAATTTATTACATTACTTAGAACATATAATTATATTAAAATATTTAACATCTTTATTTATCTGATCAAATAAATTTTACAATATTTATCATAAATACTTCATTTAAATTTTTCAATCATTTTTAACACTTTAACTACAGTTAACCTATAAATAGGTTTTTTGTTACAGACCCTTACTACAGATCACTAGCCTATTAATAAGTTGTTTTGTCACTGATGCATACTGAACAAAAATTTATTAATCAACTTCTTCTTGTCATCTACCAAAAACTTAGTAATTCATTAACATTACAATAAAGAATCATTATCATTAAATGAACAGAACAAACATTTATTAATCAACTCTTGGTTATCTACCAAAAACTTAGTAATTGATTAACATTACCAAAAAGAATCACTATCACGTTCATTAAATGAATTTGTTATTATAATCTTATTAGCATTCTATTAAAGTTTGTTATTAAAATCTGTTAGTAGAATCTACGGTTGAACTGTTGTTGTCAGACTTAACTGTTGTTAGAACCTTAATAAAGTGTTAACAAAATGAACAAAAAAAAAAAACAATAAACTTTTCATGATACACAACAGGTTACCATTTATCTGCTATCCTTGACATGCTGTTCTGCTGAGAAACTGTCACCCGATCAAAAAGCACCACCATTTGCTCGTGGATCAGGTGGACTCATCCTGAAGACACCCTATGAAGGTGGTGGTGGTGGTGGTGGTGGTGGTCTTCCAAGTTCAAGTAACGTGGATGGAGTTCAAAGGGAAGAAAAGGAAGATATTAAAATTGTTGATGGTCAACCTGTTCGCGTAGTGGAAGGAAGTTTCTCTTACAAAAGCCCTGAAGGACTTCCTGTGTCTGTTAAGTATGTTTTTTCTATTTTTTTTTCATTTTATTTATTATTATCTTTAAATATTTATAATTAATATTAAATTGTCAATCTTTTGATTTATTATAACGTGTGAACATTTTAATAAAAAAGATAATGATGGGAATGATCTGATTTGTTTTATCGATGGTAGTCAACAAATTTATTTTAACCACTAAACTGATATAAGTATTGTCAAACACAATTTTGCTTTTATTGCCAATAGCAGTCAAGTTAATTAAGATTTAATGTTTTAAATGTTACACCCCCGGTATAATTTAATATACAATTAAATATATTTTTTTTAATAATGTAAATGCTACACATATTAATACAATTGAATTATTTTAATAAATTTTATATATTAATTTAACATATAAAAACAAGAATAAGAAATATATATATATATATATATGTAATATAAATATAATAATAATAATAATAATAATAATAATAATTTATATAATAAATTCAAGATATGTCGCTGATGAAAATGGGAACAGAGCCTCATTCAAATTTGGTACAGCTGCTGGTGGTAACGGAATTGTTGGTACTGGAATTGATCATGGAAATAATAAACTAGTTGAACCACCATATCCACCAAATGGACCACCTGATAATGTTCTCAATGGAAAAGGACTAGGAAAATATATTCCACCAAGTTCTGATAAAAACAACAACGTCGACAGAAAATACCTTCCACCGCAATAATCAATCTTCATCGTCTTCTCATCTTATACTCTAATGGCATTTCGATTAGAAAGGATCATAAAAAAGACTATTTTAAGTATAATTGATATAAATGATCAATTAAACGATTTTGAGAGTTTATAAAAGATCAATCAAGATTCATTTTTAAATTGACGTTAATATATAATGATGATGATGATGATGATGTTAAGTATTAGGTCGAGTTATAAGTAACTTCCGTTGAGGTTATGTAGCATCTATTTTTCGTATTTACCTACTATAAGTCACTGAAACAAACGGATTTTTGATATCACTGTATAGATGAAAATTCAGTTAGTCTTCTGTCAATTTTTTGATGTAGTCAATGTTACATTTAACAGTTTATCTTAACCTCTCAAATGGATAGTAAAAAGTGCATATTCGAAATGCAATATTGCTTTAGGAATATAAACAAGGCAATTGCACTAAAGTGGCAACTGAAAAAATATGCAGCTTATACGGTGCAGGACTGATAACTGATAGGACAATAAAAAATTGGTTTGTAAAATTCCGTTCTGGAGATAAGACCTTAAAATTTGAACCGAGTGCAGGACGTATTGACGTCCGACATTGACGAACCTTTTAAAGGTAATATTAAACCAAAATTCAATAGATACGTCCAACAGATGCAAAAAGTGCAAGAAAAAACTCCATGAAAAGTGTCCTGCACTAATCAGTCGCAGAAATGCCATTCTTTGTTTTATAAAAAACAGATGTTATTTATGACTAATATTATGACCTAATATAAACGCTGCGTTTTCAAATATTTCTAAATTAATTAACGACGAGTGACATTATCACGAATAAATGTACAAAGATTCTAATCTGTATATCTTAAAAAAATATATAACGCGATAAGAAGAAGAAGAAAAAAAAACAAGAAAAAATATATTTTTTTATAAATTTTTATCGTCTTTTTTTCATTTTCATTACCCTTTAAAAGTTGTTATTCTTTTTATTTTAATTTTAATTCTTATCATATAATTTTAAAGCCGAACAATAAGTTTATTAATAAATTAATCATTAGTTGTTTACTAATAAATATTTCACAAATGACAATAAATTCAAAAATTAAAAGCATTAAACTGATTTAAATTTTAAAGAAATTAAAAAAAAATGCCTAAGTGATTTCCTACAACTAGTCATAGTATATTATATTTATAACAAAAATATTTCCCCATTCGAGTTACTATGTTTAATTATACAGAGTGATCTGTAACTGGTAGTACAAGCAAAAAGTGTTTTTTCCGAAAAGTAGTGAGGATTTTTCCAAAAAGTAGTGAGGTTTCTTCCGAAAAGTAGTGAGGATTTTTCCAAAAAGTAGTGAAGTTTTCTCCGAAAAGTAGTGAGGTTTTTTCCGATAAGTCCGTAGGGTCTTTCCGATAAGTCCGTAGGGTCTTTCCGATAAGTCCGTAGGGTCTCTCTAAAAAACCTTACTACTTTTCGGAAAAAACCTCACTGCTTTTCGGAAAAAACCTTACTACTTTTAGTAAGGTTACTCCGAATGTAGGTTTTTTCCGAAAAGTAGTAAGGTTTTTTAGAGAGACCCTACGGACTTATCGGAAAGACACTACACTACTTTTTGGAAAAAATCTCACTACTTTTCGGAAATAACCTCACTACTTTTCGGAAAAAACCTTACTACTTTTAGTAAAGTTACTCCGAAAGTGGGATTTTTTCCGAAAAGTAGTGAGGTTTTTTCCGAAAAGTAGTGAGGTTTTTTCCGAAAAGTAGTAAGGTTTTTTCCGAAAAGTAGTGAGGTTTATTATAGAGACCCTACGGACTTATCGGAAAGACCCTACGGACTTATCGGAAAGACACTACACTACTTTTTGTCCCGGAAATCATAACTGTGCATGAAAAATAAAATAATTAATTTAGAATAAAAAGAATGTTAAAATCAGAACGTTATAATATGGAATTTTGCTTATTAGAATTATAATTACCGTTGCACACATGAACAACATATAAAGAGTCATATATACAACTTTCTAATTAATGTTTTCTTATAGAGAACAATGGGTCAGTCTATGAGTGAATTTCGAAGAGGAAGGTTCTCCGAAAATATATTCCGTACTTTTAAAAAATAATCAATACTTCTATCGATAATTTAACAATTATTTTAATACTGTATTACACTCTACTAATATTACAACATAATTAAACATTCGAAGTCATCACTGAACATTAACAATAAATTATTTACATTAGAATGAATAAAATAATAAAATTTGAACGATATATTATTGAATTTTCTTTATTAGAATTTTAATTACCGTTGCAGAAATAATCAACATAAGAAAAATCATAAACAACTTTCTAATCAAAGTATTGTTTTAGAAAACAATGGGTCAGTCTATTAGTGTATTTCGAAGAGGAAGGTACTCTGAAAATATGTTCCGTACTTTTAAACAATAATCGATAATTCTATCCATTAATTAACAATTATTTTAATATTCTTATACACTCTTCTTATACTACAAATAATTTTTAGTTTCAGAGTCATCACGGCACATAAACAATAAATTAATTACATTAGAATGAAGAGAATGTTAAAATCGAAACGTTATAATTTTGAATTTTCTTTATTAGAATTTTAATTACCGTTACAGAAATAATCAACATAAGAAAAATCCTAAACAACTTTCTAATCAAAGTTTTGTTTTAGAACACAATGGGTCAGTCTATTAGTGTATTTCGAAGAGGAAAGTACTCCGAAAATGTATTTCGTACTCTTAAACAATAATCGATACTTCTATCGATTAATTACCAATTATTTTAATATTCTTATACACTCTACTTATATTATAGCATAATTTAACACTCGAAGTCATCACTGCGCATGAACAATTAATTATATACATTAGAATAAAAAGAATGTTAAAATTGGAACGTTATAATATTGAATTTTCTTCATTAGAATTATAATTACCGTTGCACACATGATCAACATATATGAAGTCATATAAACAACTTTCTAATCAATGTTTTGTTTTAGAGAACAAAAGTTCAGTCTATTAGTGCATTTCGAAGTGGAAGGTACTCCGAAAATATATTCCGTATTCTTAAACAATAATCGATACTTCTATCGATTAATTAACAATTATTTTAATATTCTAATACACTTTAATTATTTTTCAGATTGTTTCAACGCATATACATTGGTTTAAACGTTACATACCTATTAACATATTTTGAATAGAAAATGATTTTAATATGAATTTATTTTTTCAATTTATCAGATATATTCGATAATCGATATATATCGAAGTTCGATAATCGAAATATATCGAAGTTCGATTATCGATATATATCGAAGTTCGACAATCGATATATATCGAAGTTCGATAATCGATATTTATCGAAGTTCGATAATCGATATATATCGAAGTTCGATAATCGATATATATCGAAGTTCGATAATCGATATATATCGAAGTTCGATAATCGATATATATCGAAGTTCGATAATCGATATATATCGAAGTTCGATAATCGATATATATCGAAGTTCGATAATCGATATATATCGAAGTTCGATAATCGATATATATCGAAATTCGATAATCGATATATATCGAAGTTCGATAATCGATATATATCGAAATTCGATAATCGATATATATCGAAGTTCGATTATCGATATATATCGAAGTTCGATAATCGATATATATCGAAGTTCGATTATCGATATATATCGAAGTTCGATAATCGATATATATCGAAGTTCGATAATCGATATATATCGAAGTTCGATTATCGATATATATCGAAGTTCGATAATCGATATATATCGAAGTTCGATAATCGATATATATCGAAGTTCGATTATCGATATATATCGAAGTTCGATAATCGATATATATCGAAGTTCGATAATCGATATATATCGAAGTTCGATTATCGATATATATCGAAGTTCGATAATCGATATATATCGAAGTTCGATTATCGATATATATCGAAGCTCGATAATCGATATATATCGAAGTTCGATTATCGATATATATCGAAGTTCGATTATCGATATATATCGAAGTTCGATTATCGATATATATCGAAGTTCGATAATCGATATATATCGAAGTTCGATTATCGATATATATCGAAGTTCGATTATCGATATATATCGAAGTTCGATAATCGATATATATCGAAGTTCGATAATCGATATATATCGAAGTTCGATAATCGATATATATCGAAGTTCGATAATCGATATATATCGAAGTACGACTATCGATATATATCGAAGTTCGATTATCGATATATATCGAAGTTCGATTATCGATATATATCGAAGTTCGATAATCGATATATATCGAAGTTCGATAATTGATATATATCGAAGTACGACTATCGATATATATCGAAGTTCGATTATCGATATATATCGAAGTTCGATTATCGATATATATCGAAGTTCGATAATCGATATATATCGAAGTTCGATAATCGATATATATCGAAGTTCGATTATCGATATATATCGAAGTTCGATAATCGATATATATCGAAGCTCGATAATCGATATATATCGAAGTTCGATTATCGATATATATCGAAGTTCGATTATCGATATATATCGAAGTTCGATTATCGATATATATCGAAGTTCGATTATCGATATATATCGAAGTTCGACAATCGATATATATCGAAGTTCGATTATCGATATATATCGAAGTTCGATTATCGATATATATCGAAGTTTGATAATCGATATATATCGAAGTTCGATTATCGATATATATCGAAGTTCGATTATCGATATATATCGAAGTTCGATTATTGATATATATCGAAGTTCGATAATCGATATATATCGAAGTTCGGTAATCGATATATATCGAAGTTCGATTATCGATATATATCGAAGTTCGATTATCGATATATATCGAAGTTCGATAATCGATATATATCGAAGTTCGATAATCGATATATATCGAAGTTCGATTATCGATATATATCGAAGTTCCACAGGTGGACCAAAGGAGGACCATAAAGGAACAAGAAGTGGACTTGGTAATGTAGGATAGTATAAAATAATTATTTGTATAAATAAAATGAAAATGTGTATCTTTATATAATTCTCCTTTTAGCATCGATGGTGTTTGATAATTATTTTTAATGTATTTTCTTTATTTATAGATTCCATGGTACAACTTATAATTGTATACTCTTTTTAATTATTATACTTTATTTTATGGAGATTGAAAATTATGTATATAAATGTATATAGATTGTATTTCTATAAGTTGAAGTTATTCTAGGGTGTGTTAGTTTTAAGTATCATCGATGATTTTATTGAATTTCTTTTCAGATTACACTCCTTGTCTTTCATTTTGTATTTTTTAATATTGAAATTTTTCTCTGGTATTTTCGATAATAATTTTAACGATTTTTTGAATGGTACTCTTATGGTGAGGCCTAAGAGTTAGATTCATTCCTTTGAATTATATTCGGATGTGAGCATCTTTAGGATGCACATCCCTCTTAGGTCTTCAGAAGCGGTTACCTCCTCGTGGTTAGACCTGGGCAATGGTATTTTACTTTCCATGTAATGTTTAACATATTTTTATATGTTTTACATTCCATGGCAAGTAAAATCTAGCCAAAGACCGCTTATCATTAATATTATAATAATAATTAGTTTCTTTCATTTTCCTAATTAATATCATATTCACATTCCTCTTATTACTTTCCCTTAAATATTCCTTTCATATTATATTTTACATAATAATACTCGATTTATTTTGTAGTAACTTTAATCATGTACATTATTTCAGTCGATTTTTGGACGTGTAGTGCGGTCGGTTTAAACACGTTTCGGTCGTGATCGCGTTCGCGTTCGCGTTTCTAATAAAAAACTTTATTATAGTTTTTTATTTTCGTAACCGTCTACTGGTCATCGTCATCTTAAGGGTAGGTTAATTCGATTAATTAAAAAGTACAATTTTAATCGCGAAGTAGAGTCAGTGACCTGGCGCTCGTAAAATTAAATTTAAATCATACGCGTGTGTAGAGTCAGTGTTGTTCGCCGTATCAGAAAAATTTCGGTTGCGCGATAAGAAACTCATCTATAGTTTCTTATATTCGTTTACCACGTTATTAGAGTCACGCGAGTGAGTGAGTGTGTGCAAGGAAAAGAGCATCAAGGAATTCTCCGATGGACCTGATGGACGAGGGATGCAGCTGGGACCATTTTCTACGAAGTAGGAGTGTTTTGGAGCCACCGCAGAACTTCTAATGCCAATTGTTCATATATCATACATATGACATTTTATTCTAATAAAATGTCACATCTATGTTATATAACATTGGTAATGAGTGAGTCAAAAATTTTAAGTCCTTCCGGTGCTCAATCATGCCGAGGATGAAAGGTCCCAATCGGCACGAGCTACTGGTTGTAATTTTTACCAAAAAAATTATTGACGAGCACATGAGTTTATTCCTAAAAAGGATTATTCCTTTTTTGGAATGGCTCATGAAACTGTATATTTCATTGTATGTATGTTTTATAGTTTAGGATAGGTCTTCTTGTCTTATCGGTTAAATTCATTTTAATTAACAGTGCAAATTAATTAAATGCACTTTTATTTTTGGTTACGTGTTTGATTCGTGTTTTAGTAGTGGTGAAATCGAGTATTAATTTACTCGATTTCGTACCAATAAAGCATGTAATAAATGCATTGCTTCGTATTTAGTTTATTTAATCTCTCTTACTCTCTCTCTCTCTCTCTGTCTCTCTTCATTTCTTTCTTTTGAATATTTAATTTGTTCCCTCCCCCCAAAAAAAATTGTGTTAATCTCATTAAGAAAAATTCAGAGTTACGAAGAAACACGTAAATTCAACAAAAATTATTATTAATATAAATCTTCTAACTTTTTAGATCAATCTTTCTATCTTTCGCATTCACGTAATTCGCTAATAAGAAATTCAAACGAATGAATAATTAATAATATGGATTTCAAATGAAATATTACCTACGTGTGTCACTACAGGGTGTTATATACAAAACAGAGAATATATTATATCCTGTAATCGGTAAAACAAGATTTGATGATTTCCTTCATTACCAACGTAACATAAAATGCTGTAAAAAAGAAATGTTTGTTTTAAATATATACATTTATCATTTATATAATATTTTATCAAAAATATAGTTGCATATATTATCAAGGAATACAGAAGTATATAAAAACTTACAAGTGCACTTTTATCTTTAGCAAATTCACTTATATTAGTTACCACCAGTAGAAAATAGTACGAATTTAACTTGTGATGGTAAAATACTATCAAACAATAAAGTATTCTTTGATAATATTTGATACAGTTATATTATATAATAAAATTTTAAATAGTTTCATATAATTTTTAGTATATAAACATGTGTGTGCCTTCAGAAATGCATTTATATTTATTTTATAAAAAGCAGGAGGAGAATCCAAAAGATTTGTTGTTAAATCCAACGAAGATCACCTGTAACAAAAAGAAAAATATATTAATCATCTATACTTGGAATAACTATAAAAAAATTATTGACGAGCAATGTTATAATACAATAAAATATAAAATATGACTAAGGAGCTATTCTCTAAAGGTTCGAACTTGCTGTTGAACCTTTGAAAATAACTCAGTAGCCTGTAGTTGCCCTCTTCAGCCACAATTAAGTGGGGGCCTCTTCGGCAATTAGCCTCTTCTTTTCTTCATACCTTTCTGCAATTGGACATTTTTGTACGTGTAAGCAAAATTAAAGTCTCTGATGAAATATATCCATCATTCAAAAAGTGTACTATCAGAATATGGCATTCTAATTCTCAATTATTAAAAGATTATTCATTTACATTTATCGTTTACTTTTCTAACTCGTGAACCATCAATGAACTTAAAGTTCATTGACCATACACGAGAATATTTAATCGAATGTCCAAGCAGATAATAATTTCCCTCGATGACCTAATAACACTTCGCACTTTTAACGTCGAGTAATAAAATCAAATTGAAATAAGTAGTGCAGTAAGTGTAATGCATTTTCTTGCAATACCTTCATTTGATTAATTCGTTATATTTAATTATATAAAATATTTCTGGCTGTAAGACGAAATCGCGATAGTGCGTAGTGCTAATCCTGAAATACTTAAAACTAAGTATCAAATGCATCAAAGAATTTGCGAATTTGATTCGATTCTATCTCGTTCGAGATAAAATCGAAATAGAAATGAATCTTTCAAATGGTTGCAAATACCTTTGAATCATGATACATACTAAAAATCACAGAATAGTCACAAAATAAATTAACAAATCAAGCATAATATAGAATGAGATGATACAATTTTGTAACAATTCTGTATAAACCAGGAGGCGGAATTTCCACTCCGGAGTGGAAGCAAGAAGTCTAATGCCTTTCCTGGATCCTACCTACTTAAAATTAAAGTTTTCACATTCATTCAGAGAAGTATGCTACCTGCCTGCCTATTATCCATATTTTTACCCATTTTAAGAAAAATCATACATACCCACCCACTCACTCCACGGTTCTCACACATACCACCAGGGTGCAAAAGCCTAAACTAGAGAGCATGCCCCGGGGCACCTCCGACACCCTAGTTCAACCACGTTTTATAAACTTATATGCTAATGGGTATACGTACGTGTTGCTGTAATCGACTGCCAAGGCTAATGATTATTGCATAAAAAACTAAAGCAAAAATACAAGTATACACTAGTATATGTGCATACTAGTAATATACAAGTATATCAAAGTTTCCACAAATAAATGCAGTAACTCTACTATACAAACGATTATCAAAAAAATGAGAAATATTTAATATAAATATAAGAATGAAGATAGATATGTAGAAGTAATGCTTTAAGTATTTAATGATGTATTAAATGAATAAAAAATATCGCGAAACGATGTACAATACACACTACCTAATACGCACACACAGGTGTAAAGTACATCGTGCAATCACTAGCACAATAACAGCCGCCAATAGGGGAAAAAACTAAAACTAAACCCACGCTAACTGTTTCTCACCCATACGTGTAACACCTGGGCACACGCATAGATGAGAACGCAGAAAGTATGGGGGGGAGAAACGGGGGATTAGTATATTAGAAGCTGAAAATCCTGATCTAAAAAATATGATTAACACATATATAAATATATCAAAAGATTTTAATAAAAATTCATCTAAACGGGCTAAGGACTCTACAAGTCATTTGGTGAATAATGACTTAAACAAGCGAATGAAAAAAAAAAGTTACCCCATATGAAACAATTATAGTTTCGAGGTAAGGATGTATTAAAAGACTCTACAATAATGATGGATATTTTTTGCAAACCTCGGACGACTTTTTCATTAAATGGCTGTTCTAATGAGAGAACTGGGCTTTGAGCCGCCACTTAACTGCCAAAGTCTGTCCGTCGCGAATAAGTTTGTCTTCTTGCTCATTTATTTAAAATATCAAAGTATCGATATATCAAAATTAATCGCAATTAAATAAACTAAACACGAAGCAATGCATGTAAGACATTTATTAAACGCTACCACAACTAACAACGAACAAAACACTTAATAAAAAAGAAAGTGCATTAATTAATTGCACTGTTAATTATATGAATTTAACCGATGAAACAAGAAGACCTATCCTGAACTAATAAAATATACAACAGACTATACAATTTTCATGAGTTATTCCTAAAAAAGAATTACTCATGTGCTCGTCAATAATTTATTGAAATAATTACAACCAGTAGCTCGTGCCGATTTGGACCTTTCATCCTCGGCATGAATGAGTACCAGAGGGACTTTAAATTTTTGACTCACTCATTACCAATGTTATATAACATATATGTAACATTTTATTATAATAAAATGTCATATGTGTGCTATATGAACAGTTGGCATTAGAAGTTCTGCGGTGGCTCCAAAACACTCCTACTTCGTAGCAAGTATTGCAGTCTGATGATCGTAGAGTTCCTCGATTTTCTTTTGAAGAGGATCCATCGAAGAATACATCCAACATCTTTGAAAGGAAGAGAATCCATGGTTATATCTGTAAAATAAAATAAAACAAAACGATAAGTTATCTGGAATATTATCCAAAATCATATAAAATAAAATCGAATAAAATGTAAATAAAAATGAATACTTACAATGCATTCCAATGGGACGAAGCTCATTGGCATCACGGTAATGCACACCTCGCGTGAATCTAATAACGCGGTATAAACGAAAATAAGAAACTATAGATGAGTTTCTTATCGCGAATCCGAAATTTTATTGTACGACGAACAACACTGACTCTAATTCGCGTTTGATTTTAACTTATTACTCGCCCGATCACTGATTCTAAACTGCACTAATTCAAAGACTGCATTGCTCGCAGTCAAATGCAAGAACAAAAATTTCACTCCCGGTCACTTCACATGAGCCATTCAGTCCAAGACACAGACCCGTAGTAATGCAATTGCTTCGCGCACGATTGCAATCTGAAACAGAAATAAAAAACAATACTATTAATATCATTACTATTACAGAAAAGCATTAAAATTTTTGAGATATTATTTAATACAAAAATATACTTACTTTAATGAATGCACGATGAATGCACGATGGGTCTCCTACCCTTAGGATGACGATGACAATGCACAAATGACTATAAAACTGCATTACATGCAGTTAATTCAATTAACACTAGATTCATTTCAAACTTTTTTGCTACATTTATATATAAAATAGAAATATTATTTTTTTTTTTTAAATATATGTTAATTTTTAATGCTTCAATGAAATATACATAAATTTAATTCCTCTCCTCTACCCACTTTTTCATTTAAACAATGTTTGTAAATTTTAAAAAAATAGTGAACAAATCTAGTGTTAAACGAATTTCTAAATGAATTTAATTAATAAAATGTGAATACTATTCCAACGATGATCTGAAACACAAATAAAAACAACATTATATAAATTGTTGTTATATAAAAATTACTATAATTATTAAGAAAATGTTTAATAGAAAAATATACTCACTTTCATGGATGCAGGATGAATGCAGGATGGGTCTCCTACCCTTAGGATGACGATGAGCACATGTTTAAACCGAATAAAAGAAACTTGCGAGTTTCTTAACCGAGCAAATGAAACTTTAACATGCGACGATCAACACTGAATCTACTCTTGTCGACTTTTTTATATTTTATTTTAACACGATGCAACACACGAGTATTTCATTGCCTACACGCACGATTGCAATGTTCTGAAACAGAAAAAGAAAAAAAACAATTAATGTCATTGTCGTAATAAAAACCTATTGAAATTATCATAGAAATGTTTGATAGTAAAATATACTTACTTTTAGTCTTCATTGATGACTGCAGGATGGGTATCCTACCCTTAGGATGACGATGTATAAAATAAAATTAAATAAAAAGTCTAAAAAGCTGAAACATACTAAAGATTATATTACAATATTTCCTATAAATCATTTCTGAAGGCAGTGCACACATTAAAATCATCGATTATTTTTGATAAAATATTCAATGATAAATAGAAAGAAATAATTTAATAATCTATGAGAATTGACATAATTAAAAGTTAAAGTTATTAAATATTTGTGAAATTGATCAAAGTATGCAACTATTTGCTTGCAATATTACATATCAAGTATGTAATGTTAGTATAAATATTAATTAAAAATCTTTAAAGTTGTCTAAATGAAACAGTAATTGTAACAGCAAACTCAATAAAGATTAACATAAAAAATAAACCAGTATTTATACCATTATATGCAATGAAACACTTTTTAAACTATTAAAATCAAAAAGTAAGGTTAGAAATAAAATTATTAAATAATTTAATGCCTAGTTACTGTTGCCTGTCTTTACGTGTCGAAGGACGGAAGGGGAAAGAGATATGACGTTACTATTTATCCTTGATAGTGTCGAACGTTCGGTGCTCGGTACTCGGGTACTCGGTGTTCGGGGGTACTCGGGTTTTCGATGCTCAATGCTCGGCGCTCGACTGTTTCTCTTTTGTTTTTATCTGTTTATTTTGTATTTTCAACTCGAGAATTTCCTAGAAATATATAAACACATTTGACTACCTGGAAATTGAATGTTTGCATTCTTTTTCTTTCTTTCTCGTTTTCTCTTTCTATCTCACATTTTTTCTATTACACTTCTTTTTACTTTAAAATAAAGAGATAGACTTACCTCGTTAGTTTAGTCATTACTCCGATATAAAAGGAAACACGATTCTTAGATTGGGTATATGTATTCATATTGGATTCTCCCAACGCTCGGAAAACTAAAAAAAGTAAAAAATAAAATCACATTAGTACAATATAAAGAAAATCAAATATGTGAGTATACGTGTACGAGTTACTTATATATATATATATATATATATATATATATGCCTATATGTACGTGTATGTGACAGAAATCAAATTTAATACGATATACGATTTTTGAAGACATAATTATGAAAAATAATTAATTGGAGCATCATTAGAGATGATAAAAAGTATCGATGCCATGAAAAACAGATAAAAATTAGAAGAAATATTATAAATTGGTCTTAGTGAGATATGGCGGGAAACCAAAAAATGTCGACGATTATATTTTCACGGATATCTTTCAAAATTTTTATTTTTCAGTTTTGAAAACACTCACGTATAAAAATCTTGCTTTTAGTTATCGTTTGATATATAATTTGAAGGTGTAAACGTTAGAAAATATCTTTTAATTACCTGATAATAACGGGACGATCAAATCTGCTGCAACTACTATAGACGACAAATTCAAAATGGCCACTTCTTTTTCGCGGTACGTTGGCGAAAGATCGCTGTCGTTTCATTGGCTAATTAGCTAATTCATTATTTCGAATTTGAAATGACCAATCAAAAAATTCAACACTCACACAAGCTTAACCCGCACACGTACGTAACTCGTCTTTATTCTACAATCACATTAGTTAAACTAAATATGATATAATTTATTTATTAAATAAATTACCTATCAATTCTATTTATTTATTAAATGTACTCGTCAATAGTAAATACTCTAAAAATAATGAATAAAAAAAAAATGTAGACACTTTAAAAAATAAATATGCATAAAGCAATTAAGATATCACTCAGGCATGCCACCGTAAATTATATCGATAAATAAAAAGTTCGCGGGAATGATCTGCATTATCGATTAATTATCGACGCGCCAATTTCAAAATTTACTAATACACTTTACTTATATTACAAGTAATTTTTGTCCCGGAAATCATCACTGTGCATGAACAATAAATTATATACATAAGAATAAAAAGAATGTTAAAATCTAATCGTTATAATATCGAATTTTCATTATTATAATTATAATTACCGTTGCACACATGATCAACATATATGAAGTCATATAAACAACTTTCTAATTAATGTTTTGTTTTAGAGAACAACGGCTCAGTCTATAAGTGAATTTCGAAGAGGAAGGTACTCCAATAATTTATCTCGTACTTTTAAACAATAATCGATACTTCTATCAATTAATTAACAATTATTTTAATATTCTAATACACCCTTCTTATATTACAGCTTTATTTAACACTCAAAGTCATCACTGAACATTCACAATAAATAATTTACATTAGAATGAATAAAATAATAAAATTTGAACGATATATTATTGAATTTTCTTTATATAAATTTTAATTACCGTTGCAGAAATAATCAACATAAGAAAAATCATAAACAACTTTCTAATCAAAGTTTTGTTTTAGAGAACAATGGGTCAGTCTAAGAGTGAATTTCGAAGAGGAAGGTACTCCGAAAATATATTCCGTACTTTTAAACAAGAATCGATACTTCTATAAATTAATTAACAATTATTCTAATATTCTAATGCACCCTTCTTATATTACAGCTTTATTTAACACTCGAAGTTATCACTGCGCATGAACAATAAATTTATAACTTTAGAATGAAAAGAATTGTAAAATCGGAACGTTATAATATTGAATTTTCTTTATTAGAATTTTAATTACCGTTGCAGAAATAATCAACATAAGACAAATCATAAACAACTTTCTAATCAAAGTTTTGTTTTAGTGAACAATGGGTCAGTCTATAAGTGAATTTCGAAGAGGAAGGTACTCCGAAAATATATTCCGTACTTTTAAACAATAATCAACACTTCTATCGATTAATTAACAATTATTTTAATACTTTTATACACTCTACTTATATTACAGGAAAATTAAACTCTTGAAGTCATCACTGCGCATGAACAATAAATTAATTATTTTAAAATAAAAAGAATGTTGAAATCTGAACGTTATAATATTGGATTTTCATTACTAGAATTATAATTACCGTTGCACACATGCTTAATATATAAAGAGTCATATTAACAACTTTCTAATTAATGTTTTTTTATAGAGAACAATGGGTCAGTCTATGAGTAAATTTCGAAGAGGAAGGTACTCCAATAATATATCTCGTACTTTTGAACAATAATCGAAACTTCTAACGATTAATTAATAATTATTTTAATATTCTAATGCACTCTTCTTATATTACAGCATAATTTAACACTCGAAGTCATCTCTGCGCATGAACAATAAATTAATCACATTAGAATAAAAATAATGTTTAAATCCGAACGTTATAATCTTGAATTTTCATTATTAGAATTATTATTACCGTTGCAGAAATAATCAACATAAGAAAAATCATAAACAACTTTCTAATCAAAGTTTTGTTTTAGAGAACAATGGGTCAGTCTGCAAGTGAATTTCGAAGAGGAAGGTACTCCAATAATATTTCTCGTACTTTTAAACAATAATTAATACTTCTATCGATTAATTAACAATTAATATAATATTCTTAAACACTGTACTTATATTACAAGACAATTAAACACTCGAAGTCATCACTGCGCATGACCAATAAAATAATTACGTTAGAATGAATAAAATAATAAAATTTGAACGTTATAATATTGAATTTTCTTTATTAGAATTTTAATTACCGTTACAGAAATAATCAACATAAGAAAAATCATAAACAACTTTCTAATCAAAGTTTTGTTTTAGTGAACAATAGGTCAGTCTATAAGTGAATTTCGAAGAGGAAGGTACTCCGATAATTTATCTCGTACTTTTAAACAATAATCGATACTTTTATCGATTATTTAACAATTATTTAAATATTCTAATACACCCTTCTTATATTACAGCATAATTAAACACTTGAAGTCATCACTGCGCATGAACAATAAAATAATTACGTTAGAATGAATAAAATAATAAATTTTGAACGTTATAATATTGAATTTTCTTTATTAGAATTTTAATTACCGTTGCAGAAATAATCAACATAAGAAAAATCATAAACAACTTTCTAATCAAAGTTTTGTTTTAGTGAACAATAGGTCAGTCTATGAGTGAATTTCGAAGAGGAAGGTACTCCAATAATATATCTCGTACTTTTAAACAATAATCGATACTTCTATCAATAAATTAACAATTATTTTATTATTCTAATACACCCTTCTTATATTACAGCTTTATTTAACACTGGAAGTCATCACTGCTCATAAACAATAAATTTATAACTTTAGAATGAAAAGAATTGTAAAATCGGAACGTTATAATATTGAATTTTCTTTATTAGAATTTTAATTACCGTTGCAGAAATAATCAACATAAGAAAAATCATAAACAACTTTCTAATCAAAGTTTTGTTTTAGTGAACAATAAGTCAGTCTATGAGTGAATTTCGAAGAGGAAGGTACTCCAATAATATATCTCGTACTTTTAAACAATAATCGATACTTCTATCAATAAATTAACAATTATTTTATTATTCTAATACACCCTTCTTATATTACAGCTTTATTTAACACTGGAAGTAATCACTGCTCATAAACAATAAATTTATAACTTTAGAATGAAAAGAATTGTAAAATCGGAACGTTATAATATTGAATTTTCTTTATTAGAATTTTAATTACCGTTGCAGAAATAATCAACATAAGACAAATCATAAACAACTTTCTAATCAAAGTTTTGTTTTAGTGAACAATAGGTCAGTCTATGAGTGAATTTCGAAGAGGAAGGTACTCCAATAATATATCTCGTACTTTTAAACAATAATCGATACTTCTATCAATAAATTAACAATTATTTTATTATTCTAATACACCCTTCTTATATTACAGCTTTATTTAAAACTCGAAGTCATCACTGCTCATAAACAATAAATTTATAGCTTTAGAATGAAAAAAATTGTAAAATCGGAACGTTATAATATTGAATTTTCTTTATTAGAATTTTAATTACCGTTGCAGAAATAATCAACATAAGAAAAATCATAAACAACTTTCTAATCAAAGTTTTGTTTTAGTGAACAATGGGTCAGTCTATGAGTGAATTTCGAAGAGGAAGGTACTCCAATAATATATCTCGTACTTTTGAACAATAATCGATACTTCTATCGATTAATTACCAATTATTTTAATATTCTAATACCCTCTCCTTATATTACAGCATAATTTAACCCTCGAAGTCATCACTGCTCATAAACAATAAATTTTTAACTTTAGAATGAAAAGAATTGTAAAATCGGAACGTTATAATCTTGAATTTTCCTTATTAGAATATTTATTACCGTTGCAGAAATAATCAACATAAGAAAAATCATAAACAACTTTCTAATCAAAGTTTTGTTTTAGTGAACAATAGGTCAGTCTATAAGTGAATTTCGAAGAGGAAGGTACTTCGAAAATATATTTCGTACTTTTAAATAATAATCTATACTTCTATCGATTATTTAACAATTATTTTAATATTCTTATACGCTCTACTTATATTACAGAATAATTTAACACTTCCAGTCATCACTGCTTATGAACAATAAAATACTTACTTTAGAATAAATAAAATAATAAAATCTGTACGTTATAATATTGAATTTTCTTTATAAGAATTATAATTACCGTTGCACACATGATCAACATATATGAAGTCATATAAACAACTTTCTAATCAATGTTTTGTTTTAGAGAACAACAGCTCAGTCTATTAGTGCATTTCGAAGAGGAAGGTACTCCGAAAATACATTCCGTACTTTTAAATAATAATCGATACTTCTATCAATTAATTAATAATTATTTCATTATTTTAATATACTTTAATTATTTTCCAGATTGTTTCAACGCATATACATTGGTTTAAACGTTACATACACATTAACATACTTTGAATAGAAAATAATTTTAATATGAATTTATTTTTTTAATTTATCAGATTACTGTCTTCAACTTGATTGCGTTCCTAGATCGGAAGGTAATATATTATACTCCAATTACTTACATTGCAAATAAAATTGTATTAATATTCATTAAAAATTTCTGTTTCAGAAGTAGTTTAATGGGTAGCGGGTAAATTTTTTGTTCGTAAAGGGTGGTACCATTTACGAATAAAGAATTTACTTCAGGTATGCGACCCTGCCCACGCGAGCCATGATTCTATCTTACTCCCAAGGATAGAATCATGTTCATTTGACTTTTAAGCTGGAGCTACCGTCTTTATTTCTTTTTTTCCTTTTTTTTTGTTCGGCTTTTTGATATGCATAGATAGATATGCATTTAGTATGAGAAACTGAAGCTTCATTGTAAGGGAAAACATCTTCCGCTAATTGTTAGACGGACCCAAGGATTATTTTCCGTAAGTTCGCAATAGTATACGGTGTTGGACTGAACATTTAGTGTAGGTTTCTCCGAAATTTAGAGTCAGTGGACTAGTCCAATCGGGGGGAAACCACTTTAAAAAAAAAAATCGTGAAAAGTTCCGCTTTAAAAGTTACACCTATCCCCCCTTTTTTCCTATCCCTTTTATTTTTTAACTCTTTTTTATCCCTTTGTTTTCTGTTGCAGATTGAACTATGGTAAAGAAACGATCACAGGTGGACGAAAAGAGGATCATAAAGACGGACTATAAAGGAACATGAAGTGGACTTGGTAATGTAGAATAGTATAAAATAATTATTTGTATAAATAAAATAAAAATTTGCATCTGTATAGAATTCTCTTTTTAGCATCGAACGTGTTTGATAATTATTTTAAATGTATTTTCTTTATTTGTAGATTCCATGAAACAGATCATAATTGTATACTCTTTTTAATTATTATACTTTATTTTATGGAGATAGAAAATTATGTATATAAATGTATATAGATTGTATTTCTATAAGTTGAAGTTATTCTAGGGTGTGTTAGTTTTAAATATCATCGATGATTTTATTGAATTTCTTTTCAGATTACACTCCTTGTCTTTCATTTTGTATTTTTTAATATTGAAATTTTTCTCTGGTATTTTCGATAATAATTTTAACGATTTTTTGAATGGTACTCTTATGGTGGGGCCTAAGAGTTAGATTCATTCCTTTGAATTATATTCGGATGTGAGCATCTTTAGGATGCACATCCCTCTTGGGTCTTCAGAAGCGGTTACCTCCTCGTGGTTAGACCTGGGCAATGGATATTACTTTCCATGTAATGTTTGTCATATTTTAATATGATATACATTCCATGGCAAGTGAAATCTAGCTAAAGACTGCTTATCATTAATATTATAATAATAATTGGTTTCTTTCATTTTCCTAATTAATACCATATTTACATTCCTCTCATTACTTTCCCTTAAATATTCCTTTCATATTATATTTTACATAATAATACTCGATTTATTTTGTAGTAACTTTAATCATGTACATTATTTCAGTCGATTTTTTGACGTGTAGTGCGGTCGGTTTAAACACGTCTCGGTCGCGATCGCGTTCGCGTTCGCGTTTGTAATAAAAAACTTTATTATAGTTTTTTATTTTCGTTACCGTCTACTGGTCAACGTCATCTTAAGGGTAGGCAGACCCATCGGGCATTCATCACAGAAGACTACAAGTAAGTATACATTTTCTATTAAACATTTTGATGATAATTTTAATGTGTCTTTTATATTATGACGATGATATTAATAGTTCTTTTTCATTTTTCTGTTTCAGACTACCATTGCAATCGTGCGTGTTGGCAATGAAGGGATCGTTTGCTTGCATCGTTCAACAAAATCGCGAATTAGAGTCAGTGTTTGTTCGCCGTATATAAAAATTTCGGTTTTGTTCGGGTAAAGAAACTCCGAAAGTTTCTTTTATTCGATTTAAACGCGCGCGCATCGTCATCCTAAGGGTAGGAGACCCATCGGGCATTCATCACTGAAGATATAAGGTAAATTAATTTTGATATTAAACATTTAATTGAATAACTACTTATAATTTTGAAATGATAACAATGATTCTAATCGTTTTGTACTTTTCTCTTATTTCAGAAGGGTAAGCAGTGTGAGTGTTTGAATTTTTTGACTGCGTGCAATGCAGTTAATAAAAATTAGAGTCAGTGTTTGTTCGAATAATTAAAGTCAAATTAAATCGCGAAGTAGAGTCAGTGCCGTGTTCGCGATAAGAAACACGTAAAGTTTCTCCGTCGTTTGAACCGTCTACAGCATCGTCATCTTTAAAGGTGGGATACCTGTCAGGCATCATCTAAAAAGATGAAAAGGTAAGTTAACTTTTCTATTAAACATTTCTTCAATAATTTTATATGATTTTTAAATGATAACAATGATTCTAATCGTTTCGTTTTTCTTTTTTTGTTCACAGGTAAGACGTGTGTCGGGTTTTGATATTTCAACTGTCCGGTATACAGTTGTAAAAGTAGAGTCAGTGTTTGTTCGAATAATTAAAATCAAATTTTTATCGCGAAATAGAGTAAGTGTTTGTTCGTTTATATTATATAATTTTAAATTCACGGATTTAGAATCATCAATAACTGCGAGCAATGCAGTTAATTACAATAGTGTATTTGTTCGTATAAAGTTGTTTTTTTTTTATTTATAACAGTCGTACAGACTGTTCGCGAAAGTAGAGTCAGTGAAGTGTGACCGGGAGTGCAATGTTCGTGTGTTTTCATTTGACTGCGTGCAATGCAGTTTTTGAAGTAGAGTCAGTGTTTGTTCGATTAATTAAAAAGTACAATTTTGATCGCGAAGTAGAATCAGTGACCGGGCGGGCGTAAAATTAAATTTAAATCATACGCGTGTATAGAGTCAGTGTTGTTCGCCGTATCAGAAAAATTTCGGGTTCGCGATAAGAAACTCATCTATAGTTTCTTATATTCGTTTACCGCGTTATTAGAGTCACGCGAGTGAGTGAGTGAGTGCAAGGAAAGTGCATCAAGAAATTCTCCGATGGACCTGATGGACGAGGGATGCAGCTGGGACCATTTTCTACGAAGTAGGAGTGTTTTGGAGCCATCGCAGAACTTCTTAAACCGCGAGTTTTTATTTAAAGTCCCTCCGGTGCTCAATCATGCCGAGGATGAAAGGTCCCAATCGGCACGAGCTACTGGTTGTAATTTTTACCAAAAAAATTATTGACGAGCACATGAGTTTATTCCAAAAAAGGAGTTATTCCTTTTTTGGAATGGCTCATGAAACTGTATATTTCATTGCATGTATGTTTTATTAGTTTAGGATAGGTCTTCTTGTCTTATCGGTTAAATTCATTTTAATTTACAGTGCAAATTACTTAAATGCACTTTTATTTTTGATTACGTGTCTGATTCGCGTTTTAGTAGTGGTGAAATTGAGTATTAATTACTCGATTTCGTACCAATAAAGCATGTAATAAATGTCTTACATGCATTGCTTCGTACTTAGTTTATTTAATCGCGATTAATTTCGATATTATAAATAAATGAGCGAGAAGACAAAACCCTTTCGCGAACGGATAGACTTTGGCAATTAAGTGGCGGCTGTAAAAAGCCCAGTTCTTTAATTAGAACAGCCAACTTAATCAAAGGAGTCGTCCGAGGTTTTTTAATTATTTTCAATTTTTCATATTTTTCTTTTTTTTTTGAAAGTCTTAAAGACTTGTAGAGTCATAGCCCGCTTAGATTTATTTGAAAATATATTTTATTGTATTAATCAATTTTTAGATTAGGATTTTCAGCAACTAATATACTAATACCCCCTTTTCTCTCCCCTATGCACGCTTCGTTCTCATCTATGCGTGTTACCCAGGTGTTACACGTATGGGTGAGAAAAAGCTTGCATGGGTTATTAGTTTTTAAGTTTTCCTTTGGCGGCTGTCATTGGGCTAGTGATTGCACGGTGTACAGTGCACCTGTGTGTGCGTTATAGGTGGTGCATTGTACATCGTTCGGGATACGTGTAATACCGCGTATTTTTGAAAAAGTTATTAAAATAAAAATAACTTGTAGAGTCACGCGTACGATACGAATTTTTTTTTTTTTTAATAATCGTTTTGCATAGTAGAGTCACCCACATTTATTTGTGGAAACATACACGTATATAACTAGTATGCATATATATACTAGTGTATACTTGTATTTTTGCAGTAGTTTTATTTGCAATAATCACTAGCCTTGATAGACGATTACAGCAACTGGTACGTAACCTATTAGCATGTAAGTTTAGAAATACGCGGTTGAACTAGGGTGACGGAGGTGCCCCGGGGCATGCTCTCTAGTGTAGGCTTTTGCACCCTGGTGGAGTGTGTGAGAACCGTGGAGTGAATGGGTGGGTATGCATGTGTTTTTTACTGAGTGAATGTGAAACTTTAATTTTAAGTAGGTAGGACCCCGGAAAAGCACATGGTACACTTGCACTTTGATAGTGCAAGTCCCATCTCCGGGTTTTTTTACATAGAATTGTCACAAAATGTTATCTTTTTTATTCTATCATGCTCACTAAGTAAATTTATTTTGTGACAATTTTATCATTTTTAATATGTATCATGATTCAAAGGTATTTGCAACCATTTGAAAGATTTATTTATCGATTCTATCTCGAACGAGATATAATCGAAATTAAATTCGCAAAATCTTTGATGAATTTGATACTTAGTTTTAAATATAACAGGTTTAACACTTCGCACTATCGCGATTTTGTCTTTGAAATGTTTGATATAATTCAATATAAATTAAATAAAAATATATTGCAAAAAAATGCATTACATTTTAAGTATTATTTTTATTTCAATTCGTTTTTATTACTTGATAGTAATAGTGCGAAGTGTCATGGATTAGCTCAATTAACTGCTCGGACATTCGATTAAATGTGCTCGTGTAACATGTGCACAGTCGATGAACTTTAAGTTCATTGATTGTCCACGAGCTAGGATAGTTAACGGTAAACGCGAATTTATTTTGTAATAATTATTTAACAGAGTTATAACGAACATCGGAATTATTTTGCAAAATGGTATGTATGATAGAAAAATAAATGAAATTATTTCATAGGTATTGTAATATGAAATGTATTTCATTTATATTAGTGTTATAAGCAGTTGAGAGTAATTGGGTGAAAATGTCTTGAAGTCGTTTCTAAATTGTAGGACCATAATTTGGCATGTTACAACGATATGGTATTAGAATAGAATCGATATTTTACATGGTTAATAATATTCCTTTCGACGAAGAGATATCTCTCGATCAAAAGGTAATAATTATTTTCTATGTAAAAAGAGCTCAGGATGTTTTACTAATCATATTTTTATTTTCAGGGTTGTGTTAGGGTTGGTTAGGTCGGGTTTTTTATTCATTTTATAATTTAGAATCAGGGACGATTCTGATTCTATATCATTGATCGTTGTAACATGCTAAATTATGAGAATACTTTTTGGGAACGATTGACGTTTTTGGTCAATGATTCTTTTCATGCTCGCACGTAGGGAATGTCCGACAGTAGGCATCAAGAAAGAAGAGGCAAAATGCCGAAGAGGCCCCCACTTAATTGTGGCTCAAGAGGGCAACTATGGACTCAATGAGTTATTTGCAAATTCAACAGCATGGTTGAATTTTTGCGAATAGCTCTTTGGTCATTTGATATTTTGATTGTTTTATTATTTTGCTCGTCAATAATTTATAGTGGTTTTTTAAGAATGGAAGTAATTAATATAGTTTTCTTTATGTTATAGGTGAACATCGTTGGAATTACCACCACCAACTATCAGAGATTTTTATTGCCAAAAATAAATCGAGTATTTGATAAATTTGATTTTATAGAGTAC
Organism: Polistes dominula; assembly: GCF_049000335.1. Taxonomy (NCBI): domain Eukaryota; kingdom Metazoa; phylum Arthropoda; class Insecta; order Hymenoptera; family Vespidae; genus Polistes; species Polistes dominula. Next base: position 1,509,211 of record NW_028301111.1, on the reverse strand, counting down.
AATCCCATTCAAAATCCCCCCTCACTTTAATATCATATCATTTTTTTCATTTCCAATTACCCCACACCTTTCTTCATACTTCATTTTATTCATAGAAACTAATTATTTTATAATATTTTTTAATATATCTTTTTTTCTAGGTATTAGAAGCTTAATTTTCATTTTATTTTGTTTCAGAATATGATTAATTCTAATGCACTTGTAAGTGCATCGGATTTTTCATCAGTAACTTTCCCTTCGATGCATTCATTGCATCTTTTCAGACCTCCAAATTAATCTTTTCTTTTTCTTTTCCAGGCTCGTTTTGAGTTCCTTTTTTCAGTGGGTAGCGGGTAGATCTTTCTTTGGTTTCTTCCCAAAGAAAGGGTCTATTTCAGGAATGCGACCCTGCCCTACGCAAGCCATGATTTTCTCCTACCTCCAATAACTGGGAGAAATCATGTCCTTTACCTTGAATTTCACCTCACCAATCATCACTTCTTCCTTACTTCTTTATTTTTCTTTTTGTTTTAGGTTTCTTCTTATTCTAGGTTTCTCATAATAATGGAGTATCCAAAAGGAGAGGAATATGGACCAGAAAAGGACTGAGTTATGGTAAACGGGTTGTATTTTAATTTATTTATTACTTTTTTTATTCACAGGATGAATTAAAAAGACAATGTGATATTACATCCAAGAATAATAGAAAGCAGATAAGAAGAGGACTATAATTATGGTAAATGGTAATATAAAATAATTACTTACAAAAATAATTACAGTATTTTAATTCTTTTTATTTTATTCTTTCTAGTATCATCGTATATGTATGATAGTTATTTTTAATGTATCTTCTTTTATTTTCTATAGGTATTATCTAATATCTTCTTCTTATCTACAGGTACCATCTAATATCTTTTCTTTTTTACAGATACCATCTAATATTATATATATTTATTTTGATTATAATATATTTTTTATAGATTAAAAATTATTAAATATAAAATATGTATGTATATATATTGAAATTATTCTATAGTGTATTACTTTTAGGTAACATCGATGTTTCTATTGAATTTCTTTTTAGGTTACACTCCTTGTTTATCATGTTTGTATTTTTTCATATTAAAAAAATAATAAAAATAATTCTAAAGATTTTTTTATGGTGGTACTCTTATGGAGGGGCCTAAGAGTTAGGTTCATTCCTTTGAATTGTATTCGGATGTGAGCATCTTCAGGATGCACATCCCTCTTGGGTCTTCAGAAGCGGTTACCTCCACGTGGTTAGACCCGGGCAATGGTATTTTACTTTCAATGTAATATGTAACATATTTTAATATGTTTCACATTCCATTGTAAGTGAAATCCAGCCAAAGACCGCTTAAACCATAAACATTATAATTGTAATTAGTTTCTTTTAATTTTCCAATGAACATATTTTTATTCCTTTCCTTGGCTCCTTCTATCCATTTCATCTCCAGAAACTAATCACCTTATAATGTTTTTTAAGAACTTTTATATTGTTACAGGCATTACACCGAACAAACAAGAAATCTTTTAATGTAATATCTATTTTATTTTATTTCAGGATAAAATTATTTTTATTATAATGCTCCAATTACTTAAATAGCAAATGAACTTGTATTAATATTCATTAAAATTTCTGTTTCAGAAGCGGTTTAATGGGTAGCGGGTAAATTTTTTGTTCGTAAAGGGTGGTACCATTTACAAATAAAGAATTTACTTCAGGTATGCGACCCTGCCCACGCGAGCCATGATTCTATCTTACTCCCAAGGATAGAATCATGTTCATTTGACTTTTAAACTGGAGCTATCGACTTTTTTTTCTTTTTTTTCTTTTTTGGCTTTTTGATATGCATAGATAGATATGCATTTAGCATGAGAAACTGAAGCTTCATTGTAAGGGAAAACATCTTCCGCTAATTGTTAGACGGACCCAAGGATTATTTTCCGTAAGTTCGCTGTTAGTATACGGTGTTGGACTGAACATTTAGTGTAGGTTTCTCCTAAATTTAGAGTCAGTGGACTAGTCCAATCGGGGGGAAACCACTTAAAAAAAAATCGTGAAAAGTTCCGCTTTAAAAGTTATACCCATCTCCCCTTTTTTCCTATCCCTTTTATTGTTTAACTCTTTTTTATCCCTTTGTTTTCTGTTGCAGATTGAACTATGGTAAAGAAACGATCACAGGTGGACGAAAAGAAGATCATAAAGACGGACTATAAAGGAACATGAAGTGGACTTGGTAATGTAGAATAGTATAAAATAATTATTTGTATAAATAAAATAAAAATTTGCATCTGTATAGAATTCTCTTTTTAGCATCGAACGTGTTTGATAATTATTTTTAATGTATTTTCTTTATTTATAGATTCCATGAAACAGATCATAATTGTATACTCTTTTTAATTATTATACTTTATTTTATGGAGATTGAAAATTATGTATATAAATGTATATAGATTGTATTTCTATAAGTTGAAGTTATTCTAGGGTGTGTTAGTTTTAAGTATCATCGATGATTTTATTGAATTTCTTTTCAGATTACACTCCTTGTCTTTCATTTTGTATTTTTTAATATTGAAATTTTTCTCTGGTATTTTCGATAATAATTTTAACGATTTTTTGAATGGTACTCTTATGGTGGGGCCTAAGAGTTAGATTCATTCCTTTGAATTATATTCGGATGTGAGCATCTTTAGGATGCACATCCCTCTTGGGTCTTCAGAAGCGGTTACCTCCACGTGGTTAGACCCGGGCAATGGTATTTTACTTTCAATGTAATATTTAACATATTTTAATATGCTATACATTCCATTGTAAGTGAAATCCAGCCAAAGACCGCTTAAACCATAAACATTATAATTGTAATTGGTTTCTATTTAACTTCTTAATTAATAACATATTATTTTTTTATTCTATTCCTTGATTTATCTTATCCAGTTCCTTTATAGAAACTAATTACATTATAATGTTTTTTAATAAGTTTCATATTTTTACAGATACAATAGGAAACAACCAATAATGGTTGTAATTTGAATGATACAATATTAAGTTAGGTATTTTATAGATTTATCAATATGACATTAATTTGATATAATTAATAATGATATATTACATACACACACACATATATATATATACAGAAAGAAAGAGAGACATATACATTTACATTGATTATATTTATTTGAAAAAAAAAAAACACACATTTTTTTGTTATACTGTATAAATCTTGTTTAAATGATTCAAATTTATTTGATTAACTTTTAACGTAAAGACCCCAAATAGTTTTGTGATCTTTCAACGTGGGCCTTGCAATGGATGTAAATAAAAATTGATTAATTTTTAATTTATCTGGCACAGATGTTAATTCTAAATCAAATATATCCAAATATTCGAAATATGGCACCAAATTTAAATCCAATTTTGATAATGATTTTATATTAAAACAACGACTCAATGACAAATGTTCCAAATTATGCAAATTTGTTAATTCTGAAAATATATCTTCAGTGAGCGATGTATTATCACTTAAATCTAATTCCTTTATATTTGGGCAAGATAATATCAAGTCTGAAAGATCTGTAATAAAAATATGTTTCTCATGCTTTAGTCCTCAAAAAAAAAAAAAAAAATGAAAAACAACACCTATCAACGTGAAATGAAATGCCACTTCCGTGACCAAGTTTCGTATGACACATTTTTGCTTTTTCATCATCAATAAGAATCTCAAGTTATTCATGTGAAATATTTTAAATAATTTTTTGCAAGTATCGTGAGAAATGAATATGTTAAAATAAAGTACACTTACTAAGATCACTCATATTTTCTTCACATCCAGAAATATTTAAACGAGTCATGGTTGATGGAAGCATTTTACAAATGACATCAACTTGTTGCTTATTAAATGAACACCATGCTACGTTAAGTTCAGTTAAACTTGAAAAATAAATTATATATATATATATATATATATATATATATATATATATATATATATATATATATATTATAATTTATTTTATATTTAATAATTTAATATTATATTATATTAAAATTATATTATATTAAAATATTAAATTATAATATTATATATTGTGAATAATATATAAAATAATAAAAAAATATATAATATTAAATTATATTATATATTAAAAAATTGGATTATATTAAAATATTAAATTATAATATTATATATTAAATAATATATAAAATAATAAAAAAAATATAATATTAAATTATATTATATTAAAAAAAGAAAAAAAGATTCATAATAATTTACCTTCTAAGTTTAAGTACAGATAAAATACCTGTAAGATTTAATCCACCACACATAGATAAATTTAATACAGATATATCAATACAATTACTTATCTCTTTACAACATTCTGTATTCAAAGTACAACTTTCCAATGATAATTTTTCCAAAAATTTACACTTAGATAATAATTTAGACAAATTTTTCACAGATATCATTGCCATAGATAAATCTAAATATTTTAATTTATACATGTTATCAATATTATTATTATTATTATTATTATTATTATTATTATTAATATTTTTTATTTCTTTAATCATAAACGGTTTGTAAATTTTTGCTTGTGATAGTGTTAAAATTTGTACACCTTTAGATAATAATTTATGCAAACTTGTTTCATATAATGTCGTTCGAAATAAATTCAAATTGTTCCATAAAATTTCATTGTACGTTAATTCGTGCCATTTTTTGCATACCATTGTACATTGTACCTAAAAGATTATTTTTTTTTATTTGTTTTTATACTTCTTCACATTTTTAAATAAATTTAATAAAAACAAAATTCATTGTGTGACCATTAGGGTGGATCAAAAAAAATCAATTATTATTTTTCTTTTTTACAAGTGCCACGGAAAAATGGGTTGCTAGACACCCATATAGATATTCAGAGACAGAAATCAGTACACATGAAAGTTTGATGATGAATATCTTTCGAACGGTTAATTTAATCGCCAAAACATAAGACACCATTTTTATAGAGCAATTAATTTCCTACAAAAATTTGTATTGCGCATTTTATAATAGTCATTTATTGTCGGTTATCAAATTCATAAACAAAAATGAAATTTGTCTGAAAATAATCAAACTTAAATCTTCAATAACATTCAAATGGTGAGGTTTACGAAAAAAATATAAGATACCTTTTTTGTAAAGCATTAAATTTCCTACAAAATTTGTCTAGAACATTTTTCTGTACAATCAATTAATGATGAGATATATGAGATATATGATGAGATAAAGTGAAGAGCTCATATTTGGTGAGAATTTTTTTTTAAAGTATCTAGCAACCCATTTTTCTGTAGCACTTGTAAAAAAAAAAAAAAAAAAAAATAATTGATTTTTTTGACCCACCCTAGTGACCATTCAATCAAAATTATTTATTTATTTATAAGACAATATTAATTGATTCATTTACCAAATCTCGTATAGATAGAAATTGAAATATCATTAAAATTAATTCATTATTTAATTTGGTATTAAAATAATCCTCTTCAGTGTAAAACAATATTCCTTTTTTCCTATAATAAATGAATTGTTCAATATCACGTCCATTAGAATTAAAGTTCAATGTATTCCCACTAATATCACTTTTGTTAATATCTTTTTTCAAACAATTTGATTCTTTCAAAGAAATATTTATATTTTGTCTAACAATATCATTACTAGACATCTTTTTTTTCTTTTTTTTTTTAACAAATCTTGCAAATATTTCAATTTTTCTTTAAAATAATAATTGTCTTTCTTTTTTCTATAATTAATAATACCAAATAAGTATTATCATGAATTATTATATAACAACATTTATTTGATTCAAATAAAATATTATTACACACTTGTTAAATTGAACGGGACACATTTACACGTTATATCTTATTCGAGTTTCAATTTAAAACTAAGACAAAATTACGTTAATTCTAATGTTATAATAACCTTGTATATTAGAATATAAGAAAAAGAAATATTTACAATTAAAATCAAATTCAAATATATATACAATATTTTATGAAACCCATTTTCTCTTCACTTTAAATGATAAGAAGAATGATAAGAAGAAACAAAACAAAACAAAACAAAAGAACAATGTTTATAATTGTCTAAGTCTTTTTATTCTTTGACAATGCATACAATACAATAATAATTAATAGTTAAATAAAATCACACTTGATGAACACGTGCATGCAGCATATATATGTATGTATACACATACGAGCATACAGTAAATCATTGGATCGTTATGTACAATATCCTTTTAATATTATGACAACATTGTAAATAGTTTTAGTAATACTAATACCAAAAATGTAAATCACCCTTTCAAAAAGAATAAAGGGACATCAATAAAATAGATTAAGTAGTAAATTAATTGAAATCAAAATATTATCATCTTTGTGCTAATTGTGTTAGTTAGTTGAGTTATTACATTGATTTTTTTTTTTGTATACTTTATTTTTTTTTTGTTACAATATTATCAGTCTCACAGGGAAAACTAATATTTCATAGAAATTAAAAAAAAAAAAAACATTCTATGCAATGAAATTTTCTGCTACAATTTAGATATATGTATCACTTTTTGTAAATTGATCTCAGTCTCGAACTCTAAGGCCCCAAATACTTGTTCTTCGAACACCAACCGTAGGTCTTGCTATAGAACTAAACCGGAACTTATTAATTTGAGTATCCCCACAATTAGATTGTACAGACTTAGACATTGGGTCTGACATCAAACCAAATATATCCAAATACATTAAACATGGCATATAAGCTAATCTAACAAATGTTGATGGTGGTATACTATAGCAACGACTTAACGATAAGTGTTCTAAAATACTAAGATTTAAAAGATATGGTGCTGAATTCATAGTAAGCAATGTACAATCGCTTAAATCTAATTCTTTCAGTTTTGGACAAGACTTGACCAATTCTTTGATATCTAAAAAAAGACAAAATACAAATAATTAATCATTAAACATAAATTGAATATAATATTAGGTGGACTAAAAAGTAATGTCATTTCCTAACCTTAAATTCAAACACGAATAACTTAACAAATTATTATTTTTAATCAATAACATAACCTCAATCTTGTTAACAACCTTTTTTCATATAGTATGCAAATTTTATAATACCGATTAAACATGATAAAAAAATATTAGGTAAACTAGAAAGTAATGTCACTTTCTAACCTTAAATTCAAACGAATAACTTAACAAATTGTTATTATATAATTATATTTTTAATCAAAAATCAATTGATTTTGATTGGTCTGGTATTAAAAATTTGCATACTATATGAAAAAAAGTTGTTGATAACGAGATTGAGGTTATGTTATTGATTAAATATGATAAAAATTGACATGTGTAGAAACAACATTACTTTCTGGTTCTCTTAATATTGATGAATAAAGAATACAAATTAAAAAGAAGAAAAAAAATTGGTTACTTACTATCATCCGTCATAGTTTTCCGGCATCCAGAAATGTTCAAGCGTTCAAGGACAGGCGGAAGGTATTTACACAATAGAGAGACAGAATCTGCGTCCAATGAACACCATGCCACATTGAGAGCAGTTAAGCTATGACAATGAAATGTAAATTTTTTTCCGATAATTTACATCATGCATTTTATAGTAACATGTCTAAAATAAACATAATAATATTTGTGTTGGCTACTAATAATAGTCCTCAAAATAACAACACAATTTCGCCAATGAGATATTAATGCTCACCTTTTAAGGTTAATTAAATGTGTAACACATTCTAGATCTATTCCTTCGCACATAGCTAAATTCAACACAGATAAATCTTTATTTAATCTTATGGCATTACAACATGCAGTATTCAAAATGCAACTTTCCAATGACAAATTTTTTAAAAGTTTGCATTTCAATAATAAAGTTGCTAAGCCATTCGGTGATATTACTGCCATTGAAAGATCCAGATATTGTAGTTTACATACATAATTACTATTTAAAACTTCAACATTTTCCATAAATATTGGGTCTGCAATTTCTGCTTGAGCAAGCCTTAAAATTTGAACGCCACGTGGCAATATATGTTCCATTGTTCCTTCGATTAATACTTTACTACTTAAATCAAGTCTAATCCATAATGCTTCGTCACGTGCTATTTGACACCATCTTTTACAAACTAACATGCAACGTACCTAAATTTTAACAAATATTATAAATAAAGCGTTCTAATTTCTAATTTTTGTTGTTTTTTTAATTAAATTAAATTAAATTAATATATGCACAAAATAAAAATAATATAATCCTTACCAAACATCTTTTAGGTAACCATCTGAATATCATTAAAATCATTTCATCCGATAATTTGTTGAATTCATCATTACCAGCATAAGACAATTTTCTTTTTCTTCTACTCAAATAAAAATGATTTAAACTATCATTATCATTGGAAATATTTAATTTTTTATTATGAAATTCATCTTTTGCATCCCCTAATGGTTCATTCTCTACTCTCGAAGAACTATAACCAGATTCATTGGGATTCTTATGATTGCATAGATCATCTACATCGTACTGCTCTTGTTCTAGTCTTTAATCAAAAATAAATATATATATATATGTATTATTTAATAAATTATATATTGGGTTGACAAGAAAATAATTTCGATTTTTTAGTGTCAAATAAAACTCAATTGTTTCTATACAAAAAATGAACTTTAAATTAAATACCTAAGAAAAAATGCTAACACATTAACAAAAGAAACAAACATAAATGCTATCTATTGATGCAAGCCAAAATTACTTTCTTGCCAAGCCAATATTAAATAATAATTATAACAAACCTTTCAACATTGTTGGAATTAAAATTAGAATCTATATACAAAGAGTTTGGTTCTGATTCATAAGTCTCATTATTCTCATTAATTGGTAACCGTTCATTACTTGCTGCATTATTTAAAGAAATAGTAAAATCCGGTGATTGTACTTTGGTATCACAGTTCACTGCATCATCTTCTATGATGCTAACACCCATGTCTTCTAATATTTCTGGTTCAACAAAACTAGCATCAGCAGTGTACGACCACCTAGTATTAAGCTTTGATGTACTATTAAATGTACTATTCAAATGATTACACTCATCCTCTGTACATAATCGTTTGCTGTAAAATAATATTTTGATATTACTTTTATTAACACGAATAGAAGAGAATTTATGTAAAAGAAATGATTTAGTCGGTTAGATTTAAACTGAATTACAAAAAAATTAGTACAAAACCTGTTCCACCAAGGTGAACTGGACGATTGTCGACTCATCTTATTATTTTTGTTGTTTTTTTTTTTCTTTTTTTTTCACTAATTAATAAACGAATGAGTTGTGTAAGTTGTGTGTTTGGAAATAAAAGCGGTTAATTAAAAGCGCAAAGTGAGCAACAAATAAAGTTCATGCGCTGTAAACCATACCACAAATAATTCCTTTAATACATCAGATATATTCTACGACATAAATAAAAAGTATGTTCTTCAATATAAGAAATTAAAACAACAACAGCAGCAGCAGCAGCAGCAGCAGTAGCAGCAGGAAAAAGAAAATTCAAAACAAACCACTGTGATACAAATTTCAGAGAAACACCAACAACAACAACAAAAACATCACAGTAGAAATAAAATTCTGAAATGAAAAATGAGTATTCTGAGTAATTGGTGAAGATTTCAAAATCATACAAATTTTCTTAATATCTTATCGAACGAATAAATAAAAGATCATTTAAATCAAAATGACGAAATGAAAAACATATTTTCCAAATAAGGTAACACGCCACACCTAATCCCTAATCAAATTCTAATCAGTTCAAGGATAACGATTATTAATCAAACATTTTTTCCAATAACTCAATGATACTCTCAACGATGGAAGGTATTTAGTCACTTGAAAAAAAAAAAAAAAAAAAATATATATATACACAAAGTTATAGAAAAGATTATTGACCTAACTTGGTTCGCTTTATTACAGGTCATACACTTGTATCCCGTAGTACCCCTTACTTGCCCCACTGCACCCCCTCTCTCCCTTAAAAGCAACAGGTAAGAAAAATAGGAAATACCTTGCAAAGATCTCAGATAAGTGAACAAATTTCATCCATATTTTATATTACAACTGAATAATATTAATGTTATACCAAAAATTAGTGATTAATATAAACATTATAAAAAGATTCAATTAATGAACTAACCTCGGAGGTGAAGGATATCTTTCGGAATTCGCAATATCCTCTTGACCAAGTCTCATTCTTTCCACCATGCCGGAATTCATTTTTGGCGGAATATTCTTGCTGTATGTTATTTTTAATCTACGAGAACTAGTCTGATATTATAGACGAAGAAATTCACGATTCTGATTGGTCCAAGTGTTTCGAGTTATTTCGATAGTTGAATCTGTTCTCAATGCTGATTGGTTATTAAGAGAATAAATCGAAATTACATTTCGATACGATTAGTTGTTAACTTTCGATTAATGTCAGTTCGATATCGTTTCGAGAATACAATTTTGGCGGCTAATGTACGGCAACAAGTGCATTGCACTCAACAACCATGTGAAGAAAAAAATATCAAAGTAGAAAAATTATCGATAAATATGTAGTAATAATGTGTTATATTTGTGAATGATAATTTTTTTTTTTTTATGATTGTGATAACGAATGGATTTATATAATATGAATTATATAAGTATTGAAATTGATTAGTAATTGTTTGCGCGGGAAACAATTATTTCGTTCCTTCTCAAATTCGTTTGTATTCCTTTGTTACAATAGAAGGTTAGAAATAGAACGCACTTATGCGCGTGCGCAAAATCTTTACAAAAAATGTAATAAGACACCTCTAACGAATATATTTATGTTGTTAAATATTAATTAATATTTTATTTTATTATCAATATTATATACACAATTATTTTATTATTATTTTTTCTTATAATGTATGTGAACAATTATTATTGTTATGTTAAAGAAGGTTAGAATTCATTCACCGTTAAGTCTGTCCTTGGACAAACGATTTCTTTTGTCGTAAAAATTATCCTTGAGATATCCTTCTCGAAAAATGGGCGTTCTCGAACTTAAATTGGGGTTAGGATTCTTTGTTTTTTTATCTTCCGCATATATCTTCATTTGAAAGCTTACTAAATCCGAAGTTTTTTTGTGAAATTGAAATCTTTGATCCTTCGGTTCTATTCCTTTTTCATGCCACCAACCATAACTAAAAAAAAAAAATTCATTAATTAATTAATTTTCAAATAATTAATATATAATTATTTAATAATAATTAATATTACGTGTGACTGGTCAACAATGGCCACCGATAAATTCCTTTTGGAATTTTTTCATCCTCTTTTTTTATTCGTTTAATTGTATCGTCCAAATCGAGATTTTTCAAATTCTCGTTTTCTCTCGAATAAAATTTTGGTGTTACAAAGTTAGCTGTAAAATTTATAAATTTCAATATTAAAATGAAAGTGTTCCTTTTTTTTTTTTAAACTCTAATTTGATTAATCATTAGTCAAAATGGCGACAGAAATATTAGAATTACGTAGTATATTTGAAATATTGTCAATAATTAACAACTATACTAATAAATGTAATGTTTTTTTTTATTTTTTAATAAAATAAAATATTATAATTGTTAAATAAATTTAATTAAATTCGTATAATTAATTAATATTTAAATAAAATTCGATTTTTGTAACGATCGATTAAAAATGATCTACAAAAATGAAAGATGGACGATTAAAGTTAATAATTGAAATAAAAATAGATAAATAATTTAAAAGATACCATTGATCTTAGAAATGTAAGCATCCGATTGTCCAATTGGTCGTCGGTTTGAGAAACAAAGTTTGAAAGGTGGCTTGTCCGTTGTATTTTTCAAAATTGTTTTTGAATCCGTTAGTGAACTCACCGACATATTCTTCCACTCTCACTACGTTTAAAATTAATTATTACAATTATTTCCGCTTTATTTCTTTTTAATACTCTTACTGCGTCGAATTGCAATTTCCTGCGTACCGTTTAATCAAAGAAAATAACAGACGATGTCAACGACACCAAGGGGACTCTCCTTTATTTAATCAATATTTCGTAAGATTGTTAGAAACCCTTTAAGAAACTGATTAAACTTATGTGATCTAAATTAACATAAAGATTTTGTTTGTTTTTTAAATAAAAAATGAACGGAATCGATAACAATAAAATTGACACAATCCATTCAATGATTCAAATTTTCATTCTTTTTTCATTTTATTTTGCAATTTTTGAAATTTCATTAATAAATATAAAAGTATATGAATTAATGATGAATTATTTTTAATACTTTAATAATGCTGATTTTACATTTATACATTTTTAAGAATTTCAAACTTGGAAAAGTACAGAAATCGATTAAATACATTCATCAGTTAGCCATTTTTCCATATACATTTTTTCTATACACATTTTATTAATGTGTAGTACTGCTAAGACTAATAATTATTGCTTAATTGACTAATTATCATGATTCTGACGACGCCATATTGGCCATTTGAACGCCATTAATACGCCAGTGGATCGCCATTAATACGCTAGTCAAATACCAATCATACGTTAGTTGACCGCCATTGATACGCTATTGGATTTCATTCATATTTTAATATCCCAGAAAAAGAAAAAGAAAAACAGAATATAATACTATAAATGTAATTAATCTCAGTGTTTTAATATGTAGTATACATAAAAAAATATTATGTGAAGAAAATATTGCAGCAATGACAGTAAATAATCAAAAATAAAATTTTTTAAACTTTGCATGGAATTGTGAAATATAATAATGTAATTTTTGATAGTATTGTACTGTTCTTTGATAATATTGTACCATTTTTTAATAGGATTGTACCATTCTTTGATAGTATTGTACTGTCATCGCGTTAAGTATTTACTATCGCCCACTGGTGGTTAAGAGTCTAACTAAGATGACTTTTTTACCATAGGGACTTACCGACATTACAGATCCGATGGTAACTTACTATCGGATCTTTAATTATTTTATCATGTGTGTGTATTTTTTTTTTTTTTATAAAAATAATATATATATATATAGATAGATATATTTATTAATTGTTTATTTTTTAATACAATTTTCTTCTTATATATTATAAACAATATTAATTATTACAAATATAATTTGATTGAATATAATTTTATTGATAAATAATAAATGCATGATAATACAAAACATGATCTGTTTAATGTAGTTCGTTATCGTACTCGACATGTGGCATACATACTTTTTCTAAGTTACTAAATATGTACGTGTAATTTACAGATAACTTTAACATACGTTTCATTATTATATGTGCATTTTATTACATTTATTGTTTATTAACAGTTATCATAGTGTATTATAGTTTTCTGATAACAAAAACAATCATTAATTGTCAAATATATGTTCTAACCTAAAAAAAAAAAATTAAAAAGAACAGAATCTTCAATTTTTCAAAACTTCACATATTATTTAATTAATGTGCAATGTCTTATCACTCATATACACAATATTATATTTAAAGATAACAAAATAACAGTGATAATAATATTATAAAAATAATATTTTTCTAAAAACAACAAACACCTCAAAAAATGGCTAGGATCAAAACTCAAGAAAGATTAATGAAACCAAGAAACAAATTAAACAACAATCAATTGAATAATAAAAAAGATGCTAATAAAACAAAATTACCAATATTTAATTCAGTCATTACTGCAGTATGCATTGCAATTGCTGCATGGTTCAGTTTCAAAGGGTACCTTGAAACTAGGGTAAATACACCATATGAAATAGAAAAGGTATGATGGAGTATTTTATAACATATATATACAATATATATAAGACATTTAAACAGTATTAGTGTTATCTTAATTAAAATGAATTTTTGTATATTTAGTTGGTAACCATGAACGGGTTAGATGTACCTGACAGATATTGGGGTACATACAGACCCAACGTTTACTTTGGAATGAAAACAAGAGATCCACATTCTTTGGTAACTGGACTAATGTGGTACTCTCCACAACATCTACGACTGGATGGTGGAGGTCTTAGACATTGGTGTGAACAGGGTGACCAACTAGATAGGTAATTGTATACTCTTTTATGTTTTTAAATTATTAATTTATTCTGAAACATATTGATCAAGTTTAATTGTAGATATGGTTGGTTGGAACACGATGGAAGAACATTTGGTGTCCAAGAGATAGTTGATTCATCTGTTATCTTAACAACAACATTTGTAAAAAGACTGAGTGGTCAATATGGCGGTGATTGGACAAACAAAATCAGTGTCAATTCTAAAGATTCTAAAAAACTTGAACAAGAAATCTCTTTACTATTTTATATCGCTATTGAAGAAAATACAAAAGGATGGATAGAAGTGAATTCTGACAATGATGACAATTTAACAGGAATGTCTGGAAATACACAAGGATTAGGTTCCTTTAATATTAATATACATGTAACTAAAGGTACTATAGAGGAACATTCATTCTTATCAACAACTGCACCAAGTTTAACTGCATTAACAGAAACTGTTTTTAAAAATTTGAGAAGAGCATCGTATAAAAAAAGTAACAAGAAACATATAGTGTTATCTGGTGAACAACTTTCATTATTACCAGATGGAACTAAAGAGAAACCTAATTTTATTGTTACACAAGTAACAGGAAAGGTTCCTTTTGAAATAGAAATTAATTATGAATCTGAAAGTTTCACCAATAGATTGGATAAATTGAGTAATGATATATATGATCAAGAATTACTAAAACAACGTAAATTATTTGATGATAAATTTGAAAAGATTTTCAAATTAAAATCCAAAGGTTATTCCAATGAAGAAATATCTTTTGCTAAAATGGCATTTTCCAACATGATTGGTTCCATCGGTTACTTCTATGGAAGTTCACAAGTTCAAAGTACACACACAAAAGGTCCTGTGCCTTATTGGAAAGCACCTTTGTATACAGCAGTACCTAGTAGAAGCTTTTTCCCACGTGGTTTTCTATGGGATGAAGGATTTCATGGTTTACTTATTTCAGCATGGGATTTAGAAATTGAATTAGATATTATAAGTCATTGGTTTGATTTAATGAATATCGAAGGTTGGATACCAAGAGAAATGATTTTAGGTCCTGAAGCGTTAGCCAAAGTTCCAGATGAATTTGTAACGCAGATGAACACCAATGCTAATCCACCAACATTCTTTTTGACTTTACATTATATTCTTGAACATAAACAAGAAGAATTGTTAGATAAACATTATCATCTTCTCGACAAATTATATCCACGTCTTCAAGCTTGGTTCAATTGGTTTAATACAACACAAATTGGTGAATTACCAAGTACATATAGATGGCGAGGTAGAGATCCCGATACTAACAGAGAATTAAATCCAAAAACTCTTACGTCAGGATTAGATGATTATCCTAGAGCTTCACATCCAAATATTTATGAACGACATGTTGATTTACGTTGTTGGATTGCATTTGCTGCTAATGTCATGTCCAGAATTACAGAGGTCTTGAATCATTCCAATAATAAATACAAAGAGACCTTTGATTATTTGTCTGATAATAATTTATTGAATAAATTACATTGGTCATTTAATACACAAACTTATTCAGATTTTGGTCTTCATACTGATAAAGTTGTATTAATGAGACCAAATTCGCAATCCAATGTAAAACCTTCAGAAATGATTAGAGTTGTCTTTGATGATCCAACATTAAGATACGTTGATTCCTCTTTTGGTTACGTATCCTTATTTCCATTCATATTACAAATTATTCATCCTAATTCACCACATTTAGAAAAAGTTTTACAGGATTTAACTGATCCTGATTTACTCTGGACAAAATATGGATTAAGATCGTTAGCAAAAACATCACCACTTTATATGAAATATAATACGGAACATGATCCACCTTATTGGCGTGGTGCCATTTGGATAAATTTAAATTATTTAACAGTACGAGCTGCACACTATTATTCCAAAACTGAAGGACCTTATCAATCAAAAGCAAAAAAAGTTTATGATGATCTCAGACATAATATAATACAAAATGTTATGCAACAATACAAATATAGTGGCTACGTATGGGAAAATTATAGAGATACTTTAGGTAGTGGAAAAGGTAGTCACCCATTTACAGGTTGGACGTCATTGGTGGTTTTACTTATGGCAGAAATTTATTGAAAAAATATTTTATTACTCGTGAAATACAATATACTCTTAAATATAGAATAATATAATTAAAATTAGAAGAAGAAATCAGAAAAGAGGTTCCTTCTTTTAAGGAAGGTATAACAAACACAACAAGATTTCAAATAATAATAATAATAATAAATTGATACAAATGATTATATATAAAATTCAACTTTTAAATATATTATCAAAATATTCAGAATATTTGAGATTATTCCTGGTGGTGAATGCAATGGTGTCGGTGTATTCTATGCACGAAAATAAGGGGGAAACAAAAAGTACACCCTGTATATTATAAAACTTTATATATATATATATATATAGTTCTATTCGTTAAGTAGTATATAAGTAACATGTACAGCACAATATGCATTTAATGATCGTCAAATATTTTATATATGCATTATTCTCTATTTATATATATAGTGAGGCCAAAAATAACAAGTAACAAGTAAAACAAATCAGTCTACATTATAACATATTGATCTATGCACACTTTACAAGGCAAATATATATATCTTCATTATCATTATATTAGTTATGCATAATACAGTAATCTATATAGAATACTATAATGTTGTGAATGTGGCATGAACGACAATGACACAATCATTATGCAATTTAATGAGCAAAACCTGTTCAACAAATATTTTCAATATTATTATAATAATCCACTTAATATGTTATCTTATTATAAACATATATGTATTTCTTTTTTTAACAGCCAATTTAAAAATGCATATTATCAATGTTTTCTTTTTTCTTTTTCTTTGTTACATTCTATTTCAATACTTTTAAAGTATGAACATCTTTAATGATACAAAATGAAAAAGATTTTATTTTTTGTTACAAAAGATATTATATTATTAAAAAAAAAAAAAAATAATTAAAATTATGATTTTTGTTTAGAAAAATAATGAGAAAGTATCTTGCCACTTTCAATGACACACTGGCTGTGAATTGTTAAAATTTACTTTGTGTAATTTACTTTAAATAAATCTATTTACTATATTATACTTCTAAATTGTAATACAATATAAATTTTGTTTAATTATTATATCTTTACAAATTAAAAACGTAATTGTGCTAATTGATAATACGATATAGCGGACATATTGTTAGTAAAATAAATTACAAATAATAATATAATAATATAGACGAAAATGAATTGAAAAGTTTTGAATTTTAACAAATAAACAAACAAATTTAATCTTTATTCAAATTAAAATCAAATTTGATAAAAAACAAAAACAAAAATGATTTTTGTATTAAGCTCAAAACTTTTCAATTCATTTTTAACGTAACATTAAAACAATTCGTACAATAAAATAAATGCAATAATTTTATATACAAAAACAAATTACAAATAATATAGTTATAATTAAGATATATACATATATAAAAAAAAAAAGAAATAAATCATAAAATTGATTATTTAAAATTATTTTGTGAAATGTATAATTAATTTATTTGAATAATCGTCAATTGGCGGTAAAATTTGAATTTCGCGCGTTTGATGATCTCGTATCGAATGGCAGATTCGAGATTTGATTTCTCTCTCGCGGAATAATCGATAATTTCTTTTGGTAGCTCGACAGAGCTCATCCAAAGAAATAGGTGTGTGACTGCAGTGAAACTACAGTTCTTCAATTAAACAATTTTATTTTAGATTAAAACTGTATTTTTAATAATAATGGAGCCGTATGACATGATTGTCAATCAACCAGTGGTAATCGACAATGTGAGTGTTTGTTAGTGTTGAAATTAAATGGAATACAAATGTTCAGTTGTCTTTCGGCAAATGTGTCAAACTTTGAGTAAGGCCATATTGTCGGGCCGTAAACTTTGCCGACATTTATTCATATTTGGATATATAATGTGGAGACATCATACGTATATTATTAAAATAATTTCATTAACTATACTTGATTAATTTTATTTCTATTATTTAGTGTTAGTATATTGTTTCAAATTGTATAACAATTGTCAGAAAATTTCTATTCAATGCTATTGCATCTGTACTATTTTAAAATCGATAAAGTGAGCATTATGAAAAAACATTCATCTTATTTATTAGGGTTCTGGTGTTATCAAGGCTGGTTTCGCGGGTGACCAATTACCAAAATGCAGGTTTTCAAATTAGTAAGTACAATAAATTGTGATTATGATTCATTAAAATTCATAACGAATATTCTCTCATTCTTTATCTCTCTCTCTTTCTTCATCTTTGTTTTAGAGGTTAAAGACAGGTGGCGACTTTAAATTTGTCATTTGAACAATAGTTCATTTTGACAGTCTTTTACATTACTCATTATATTATTAGATTTTTCTTCTTAATATTTTTTTATATTACTATAAATGATATTCTCTCTCTATCATGTTTGTATTTAAATATTTAATTATTTCCATTTTTTTTGACAGCATTGGAAGACCAAAGCATGTACGCGTTATGGCTGGAGCTTTAGAAGGAGATCTTTTTGTGGGTCCAATAGCAGAGGAACATCGTGGTCTATTATCAATACGCTACCCAATGGAACATGGTGTTGTCACAGATTGGAATGACATGGAAAGAATTTGGACTTATGTTTATAGTAAAGATCAATTAGCTACTTGTTGCGAGGAACATCCAGTTTTATTGACAGAAGCACCGCTTAATCCAAGAAAAAATCGTGAAAAAGCTGCTGAAATATTTTTCGAATCATTCAACGCACCAGCATTATTTGTCTCAATGCAAGCTGTACTTAGTTTGTAAGGGATAGAATTGTATATCATTTAGAAACATTGTTTTATTATTGTGTATTTGATTTGTTATCTATTTATATCTTAATATATGTAATGTAGATATGCCACAGGAAGAACTACAGGAGTAGTTTTAGATGCTGGTGATGGTGTAACACATGCAGTACCAATTTATGAAGGTTTTGCTATGCCTCACAGTATAATGAGGGTAGATATAGCAGGTCGAGATGTTACAAGACATTTACGATTATTGCTACGCAAAGAAGGTATTAATTTTAAAACCACAGCTGAATTTGAAATCGTTAGAACAATTAAGGAAAGATCTTGCTATTTGGCAAGTAATCCTCAGAAGGAAGAAACTATTGAAACTGAGAAATTTCAATATGTTTTACCTGATGGCAGTCATTTAGAGGTTAGAAAATTGATATTCACTTTATTATTAACATTATATATACATACATTATATTTTATATCTTATTAATATAATCTTTTAAAATAGATTGGTCCAGCTAGATTTAGAGCTCCTGAAGTACTTTTCAGACCGGATCTAATCGGTGAAGAGTGTGAAGGAATTCATGAAGTATTAATGTTCTCCATTCAAAAATCCGATTTAGATTTGAGAAAAGTTTTGTTACAAAATATTGTTTTATCTGGTGGATCCACACTCTTCCGTGTATGTATAAAAATAATCTTTAGATACATATATATATTTATATATAAACTATACTAAAACATTGCATATTTTGTTCAGGGTTTTGGTGATAGACTGTTATCAGAAATTCGTAAAATGGCATCAAAGGATATAAAGATCAGGGTAAATTATTTTTAATATGTTTAACCCTTTCGCTTCAACAGTCCAGTCTGCCGAAGTATCGTCACCGTACGGAAGTACAGGCGGATGCCGGATATGTCCGGCGCACGTACGCACAAGTCGTCGGGCAAATGTCGGATATATCCGGCGCTCGAAGTGAAAGGGTTAAATAATGCAATTAATTAATGTTTAATTATTAAATATTTATTTTATGTGTATGTGTGTGTGTGTGTGTCATGATATTTAGTTGTTATATAATATTTTATATATTGACAGATATCGGCTCCTCAAGAACGTTTATACAGTACTTGGATTGGAGGATCCATTTTGGCCTCTTTAGATACATTTAAGAAAATGTGGGTTAGTAAAAGAGAGTATGATGAAGATGGTATTAGAGCAATTCATCGTAAAACATTCTGAACATAAATTTAGTGAATATAAAATCTTTCAGGTAATATATGAAATATAATTTTAAGTAAAACACAAATAATGGCACACTCGAAACAAACAAACCATATTTATCATGTTATTCATACTTTCGCAAACTTAGGTTTTTCTTTCTTTCTGTCTTTCTGTCTTCTTTTTTTTTTTTTAATTTTATTTTATTTGCGCACACAATTAACGCGCAAAATATATTTCGAGGGATTAAGAAATGTGTACGAATATAAAATGTAACATCATTGTGAAATTGATAATGTTTTTTTTTTTTTTTTTTTTAAATGCATCTCGATACAACTTATGTGAAATGTGAATTTTTAAATAGAATATTCTGAATAAGAAAAAGAGGAAAAAAAAAGAAGAAGAAAATACAAGCACGTTTTTAATTGTTAACAATATTTTCTGATCCCTTAGAAATGTAAATATAATAAGGCCATTAATTGACCACATATTATTATTAAACACACTAATATAAAGAAGAAAAAAAACAAACAAACAAAAACAGGATATTAAAATATAACATTTGTTTTAAATGTTATGTCTCAATTTTTATAACTTATATATAATATATATATATATATAAATAATATTTATGTTTTCTATTATACTTTTTATCACTAGTTTTCTCAACGCAGTAGTAAAGGAAAAAAAAAAAAAGTGCTTTAACCGATCTATTTCGTAGATCAACTTATGTATTTTCATGTGCAGTAAAAAAAAAAAAAAAAATAACAAGTTTTGCAGTAAAAAATATTTGTAAATATGTATGCTTTCATAAAAATAAATCTACAGTCTTTACAAATATATCAAATATATTTCTCTTTGTCAATACATTTTGTAATCACACAATATTATTATTATTATTATTATTATTATTATTATTATTATCTGGTGTGCTGCTTCGTACAAAGAAAAAAAGAAAAAGAAAACAAATCATTCTTGTTAATTATGGTATCACTTCACAATGGTAATTATATTATTTAAGAAAATTAAATTAATAATTTCAATTAAATGCGTGAAAAAAAAAAAACTATGATGTTCATCATTGTATCGTATGCTTCGACTGTGATACAAGTATAAGTAATCAGAAATTGATGTAACCCTTTACACTCAAGGCCCTTTTTCGCTTTTGTACTAAACAAATAATCAAATTTCATCAATTTATTTATTTTTATATCAAAAAAACAACTAAATTAGAAGTAATCATACTCTGTAATTAATTTTTGTTATGATATTTTGTAAAACAATACCCAAGATGAATGCATCTTAGGTTTATCAGGACACGTGTCACAATAATATGTTACTTCCGGCCTATCTCCAGGTGTATTACGATAAGAGTAAACCTTACAGACTCTTTTCGAACCTTTAAGTATTATCTTTAAGTATATCTTAAGAGAAATACCTTATAACATGCAATAAGCAGACTTGAAATCAGTCGGGCGCCGTATCAGCGCCATTCGACTTTTTCACTTAAATCTACCGAACGCTAATTCAACGCCATTCGAGTGCAAAGGGTTTCAATTTCTTATGATAAAATATATATATACATACATCGTATATAAATTAAAAGCATGTTATTAATTTAAAAAAAAAAAAAATGAATTTTTAATTTTATCTAGTCTTTATTTACAGCAATGTTAATTTATGTATCAATGGTATATATATAATATGATTTTTATTGGCATATTATTATTATTATTATTATAATATCATTGTATGTGATGAATCTTATTATTATAAATGATATTAAAAATGAAATAATAATGTAAAGCCTAAAATAAAACTACTGAAGAGTGACCATTCCAATTAAAATTAATTGAACATTGTGATGTGTTTTTACTGTAACAGTATTGTTTATAAATTAATATTTATATAATATTTATACTATTTTCTGTTTTTTTTTTTTTTTTTTTTTTAATCAAACAAACAAAAACAAAAGAAAGTTTTCAAATATTTAACACACATGTAATTTTTTTATTTAAAAATAAATATAATTAAAAGAAAGAACGAGGAGTATGTTGCATAATAAAAAAAAAAAAACAAAAAAGTAATTTAAAAAATACACCTTTTTAATTATATTTTCAATAAATTTTATTCGTCTGACAAAATTATTATTATTATTATTATTATATGTATAAAAATAAATATATATATATTTTGCAATATAGAATTTAATATAAAAGTATATTCACATTAGTACATAAAAAAAGAAAAAAAACAATTCAATATATCATTTTTTTTTTTTATTATATTTGTATTTTTTTAGT
Organism: Polistes dominula; assembly: GCF_049000335.1. Classification (NCBI taxonomy): domain Eukaryota; kingdom Metazoa; phylum Arthropoda; class Insecta; order Hymenoptera; family Vespidae; genus Polistes; species Polistes dominula. Next base: position 1,486,678 of record NW_028301111.1, on the reverse strand, counting down.
GAATTTTTATATTTTAAAAATTGTAATAAATAAGTACTACAAAAAACAATGTGTATATATATATATATTAAAATAACAAAAATAATATTAACTTATAAAGTATTAAATCTTTGGATGATAATTTTATCTAAAACTTAGAATACGTCGTCTATAAAATTGTTCTTCATGTATAATAGGAACTCCAGTTATCATGTATATTAAATTATCAATTAATTCACCAACAGATGTATAACAATATAAACATCCAACTAATATACCACCAAGATGACCAACGAATGAAGAATTTGGTACTAATAGATATATCAATACTAATTCAACCCAAATGGATAATCTACTAGGTACCCTTAAACCACCAACATCACGGTATCTATCATCCTCTTCGCATATAGTTAAAACTTTTAATGCGAATAATACAGAAGAAAAACCAATAGCACACATTGTGTAATAACCGTAATCTCCGGTGAATTGCATCAGAGCATATGCAAGAAATACAAACATAGAACTACATCCGATTGAAAATAATGCGATCAATAATACAAAGTTAGGAGTTCCATATTTGACTTCTAAATATGTACCCTTTAGAATAAAAGATACCATGTTGTAATAAAGATGCATGTCGGATCCATGTTCAAAATTGGATACTATGAAAGAACGCCAATCACGATATTTAAATATTTTAACTGCTGATATACACGCATCTTCTGCATTCCATGGAACTTTGATTAGGCCCATATAAAGTAATGCCTGTGTGAAAATTTTAAATATTAATTAATAATCACATTCATTGTTTACAGTTCCTATACTTAAGATGTTATTATATATATATATATTAAAATGAATTATACCTGTAGTATAACTCCAATTAAAGTAGCCGGAGATATTTTATCAACTCCAATATTTACAGCCTGCATAAATAATAAATACAGGCCATATTGTAGGTTTTGTTGACGTCTTTGAACAGGTCTCATGATGGTTGTTGATCATACAAAATCACACTGTCAAATGATATTCTATATCTTGTATTAATAATATGTCTTCGAAAATTAACCTTTAGATTTGTATATTTTACCACATGTTGTAACATTTTATTATGAATCAATTGTCCATATATTTACATCATAAGTAATACAGTAGTACCAATATATAAAACATTTTATTTTCTAACATATTTGAATATCTAGTTTTTTCCCGCCTTTTAAAAACATGTAATTTTACTTGATCATTGGATGTTTTCTTTTTTATATAATCATTAATTTAAAAATATATTCAAATTAATTGACATATTTGTATAAATGAGATATTACATAAAATTATTATTATGTAACATGAAAATTACATAAAGTTGATAACATTGATGTTATTGGATATTATAATATGTAAACAACGTACAAAAATATTATGCAATTCATTGAATACATTTAATGTATTTATAATAATTATTTATTTGTGTGTTTTATTTAAAATTATTTAAATTCAATATTTTACAAAAGAATATTGTATATTTATTTTAAAAAAAAATATATTTGTAGAGTACATCTGTAGAGGGTTTCTCTAGAGTAAAGATAATATTAGACTGAATTTGTTTTATGATTTTTATTGTTAGGATGCGACTTGCTTTGCTTTCTTGTACACTTCTCAACGGCTACGCACGGACTGTGCTCGTCTGGTGACCACACTTGCTAGCGTGGTTCCCTAGCCTTCTAGTAACTTAGATGGCGCGACCATCGGTCGTACCGCTACATTACTCCCTTCGGAGCATTTTTCTTATTACATAAAATGCGAAACTTAAAATTATAGATGTTTACAAGTGTATAAAAATATAAAAATATATAAAGATATATAAAAATATTGCATTATCTCTATCCTAACCTAATAAGTTTTAATTGGTACATACGAATCGGTATTGCAATCTTTTTCGACGAACGCTGGTTTTAGTCTTTCTATAGATACATTTATATGTTTTCCTTTATAGTTAATTTTGAAAATATTATCTGTAAGTCTTTGTATAATTTCGTATGGACCTTCGTAAGGCGCTTCTAATGGTTTTTTTACAGCGTCGACCCTTAAAAATATGTGTGTACATGTATACAACCTATCCTGAATAAAATGTTTCTTTTTGATATGGTGTGCTGTGGGTATCGGTCTGATTTGCCTTATATGTTGTCTTAATTTTTCTAGGAATATGTGTGGATCTTGTAATAGCTCTTCGCTGAGGAAAAATTCTCCTGGTAGTCTGATGTTTTCACCATATACCAATTCCGCAGCTGAAGCTTTTATATCTTCTTTTAGACTTGTGCGTAGACCAAGGAGCACTGTTGGTAATATTCCTACCCAGTCTTTTTCTTCGTGGCACATTATTGCTGCTTTAAGTGATCTATGCCATCTTTCTATCATTCCATTTGATGCGGGGTGATATGCTGTTGTTCTAATTCTTTTCGCTCCGACTAATTTGGTTAATGCTTCAAATAGTTGACTTTCAAATTGTGTTCCTTGATCAGTTGTAATTGTAATAGGAGAACCAAATCTCGAAATCCACTGCGAATAGAATGTTGTTGCCACTGTATCTGCTGAGGTATCTGGCATTGGAATTGCTTCTGGCCATCGAGTAAACCTATCGATCATAGTTAGGCAGTATCTCATATTTTTAATCGTTGGTAATGGACCTATTATATCTATGTGTACATGTTCGAAACGTCCTTGTGGTACTTCTATTTTCGAAGGTACCTGTTTGTTATGACGGCTTATTTTGCACTTTTGGCATGCTAAACATGTACTTGACCATTCTGCGATATCTTTGTTCATCTTTGGCCACATGAAGCTTTTTCCTATAAGGTGTTTTGTTACTCTGCCGCTGGGATGTGACAAATTGTGTACGTTCTTAAAAATCTGCCTCCGTAAAGAGACTGGAACGTATGGTCTTATGCTTTTTCCTACTATGTCGCCATATATGTATTTATCAGAGCTATCGAGGAAAATCTTCTGCAGGTTCCATTTTTTCTTCTGCCAAAATATTCTTTAGTTCGTCATCCTCTTGTTGCTTTGCCATTAGCTCTTCTGTTGATACTAGGACTGGCATGTCTATGGTTTCCAGTCTTGACATAGCGTCAGCTGCCACATTGTCCTTTCCAGCAACGTAAACAATTTTGGAAGTAAACTGTCCTACGTAATCCAACTGTCTGGCTTGTCTTGGGCTTGCTTTGTCCGTATTTTGCTTAAAAGCGTATGACAGTGGTTTATGGTCAGTCTCTATTATTAATTCTCTTCCTTCGACAAAATACCTAAAAAACTTTAAACTTTTATAAATAGCTAACAATTCCCTATCATACACACTATATCTAATTTGCGCTTTTTCTAGTTTCCTTGAGAAATATCCTAGTGGTTCCCATTTGTTATCACAGAGTTGTTCTAAAACTGCTCCAATTGCGTTATCGGAAGCATCAGTCTTTAATTTTAATATCGCTTTTTCTTTTGGGTATGCCAATAATGTTGCTGTGGCAATTGCTTCTTTGGCTTTTTTGAACGCTTCTTCCGCTGCTTGATTCCATTCTATCAGTCTTTTGTCGTGCTTCTTGGCACCTACCATATATTTGTTAAGTGGATCAAGCCATTCTGCAGCCTTTGGTAAGAACCTCCTATAAAAATTCACTACCCCAAGGAAACGTCGCATATCTGAAACAGTCTTTGGTTTTGTATAGTTTTGTATAGCGTGGACTCGCTCATCCAACGGCGCTATACCCTTATTATCTATCTTATAACCTAAGTAGTTTACGCTATTTTGAAAAAAATTGCACTTTGAAATGTTTATTGTTAGTCCATATTGCCTAAGTCTATTGAATATTGCACGCAGATGTTTTTCATGGGATTCCTTATTTTTAGACGCTACAATTATGTCATCTATGTAACAGGCACAAAAATCTAATTTGCTTAATACTATGTTCATAAACCTTTGGAACGTTTGCGCCGCGTTACATAAACCGAAAGGCATCACTGTGTATTCGTACAGACCAAAAGGTGTGATTACCGCTGTTTTTTCTATATCTTCTTCAGCCAACGGAATTTGGTGATATGCTCTAGACAAGTCTATTGTAGAAAATATGTTACAGTCACGAAATTGTTGCGTGACGTCGTGTACATGTGGGATGGGGTACCTGTCTGGTACCGTAACGCTATTTAGTCGCCTATAATCTCCACATGGCCTCCATTCGCCGTTTTTCTTTGGTACCATATGCAGAGGGCTCGCCCATTGACTCTTGGACGGGCGACAGATTCCTTCGTTGACTAGTTGCTGAAATTCGGCTTGTGCGATTCGCAGTTTTTCCGGATTTAGCCTTCTTGCTCTCTCTGCTATTGGAGGACCTTTTGTGATTATATGATGTTTCACCGTGTGGCTGATGGGTTTCCTTGAAGTTGGTTTCGTTAAATCTGCGTACTCCCTAAAAAGTTCTAAATACGGACTATTACAGTTAATGGTCAAAATGGTTGGAACGTCAATATTTACTAATTCTGCTTTCCTAGAAAGCAATGTATTGCCGTCCAACAATTTTTTGTTTCTTAAATCAGGTAATAAATTATAAAAATGCAAGAAATCGGCGCCTATTATTGCTTTAGAAACATTCGCTATAATGAATCTCCATGAAAAATCTCGACGGAGTCCAAGATTTAAGTTTAAAAGTTTTTTTCCGAATGTGTCTATTTCTGCACCATTTGCCGCGTATAACTTACACGTATTGTCTTTGGTTTCACTTATCGAAGTACGTGGAATCACTGAGACGTCTGCACCAGTGTCTATCAGAAAACATGCTCCTGTTCTCCTATCATTTACCATGAGGCGCAGGTTTCTCGTCGCGTCGTCAACTGCCTCTATTTGAGACGCTTGCATTAGTTTTCCGAAGGCTTCCTTTTATCCGGGCCTGTCCACTTGCACGGGGATCTGCACTTCCACGATTGTTCCGCGAATTTCCAGTGGTAATAACATAGGCCGTCATTGTTTCGGTGTCTGCTTGATGATCGGCTTCTACTTCGGGATCTTCCGCGGAAACTTCGGTACCTTCTTCTGCCGCGCATCAATTTTTCCATCTTCTCTGTTAGTTGCGCGATTTCCCGCTTGATTTCCCGCTTGATTTCCGCTACCTCGCTGTTGATTGTTGTTTGAGCGGTACTTCTTATTGGCGCTGCTTCAGTAATGGCGGCCGTTTCCGGCAGACGCTCTCTCCCGAGGATCTTGTCACCCATTTCCGCTAACTTTGCAGGTGACGTAATTTCGTCTGCAATGGCGAGGATCTCTTGTATCCTGGTTGGCATCCTTTGCATCCATAACGTTAGGAGCATTTTTTCGCTAACACTATCACCTGCTAGGCGTTTCATTTCTCTCCAAAGTTCGGACGGTTTTTTGTCTCCTAACTCAATTCCCATTAACAATCGCCTTAGCCGTTGTTCGTCGGATTTAGTTAGTCTGTGTATTAAGGCTTCCTTTAAATGTGTATGCGTACATTGCTCGGGGGGGGGATGCTAAGATGTCGTGTACCTCTCTTATCAGCGTGATATCCAAATTCCTTAGCACCGCTGAAAACTTTACGGCATCCGATTTAACGTTGTACGCCGTGAATTCCTTTTCCAACATTACGAACCATAAATTTGGTTCCTCTTTCCAAAAAGCTGGAAGCGTTATATTTCTAAACTCACTGGCGTTGACTTCCTTTGTGTCGGTATCGGCACGGGCCACGTTGGCTTCGCTGGTTGGTTGCGCCATTGTTCTTCTTTTTATTATTTTTTCTATTTTAGTTGTTGTATTATTTTTTTATTTTTTTACGCGGACGTTCCCGGGTTTCGGCACCAATTTACTGTAGAGGGTTTCTCTAGAGTAAAGATAATATTAGACTGAATTTGTTTTATGATTTTTATTGTTAGGATGCGACTTGCTTTGCTTTCTTGTACACTTCTCAACGGCTACGCACGGACTGTGCTCGTCTGGTGACCACACTTGCTAGCGTGGTTCCCTAGCCTTCTAGTAACTTAGATGGCGCGACCATCGGTCGTACCGCTACACATCAGTTGATTACAACGCCATCATCTGGACACTTTGATAAAAAAAAAATGTTGAATTCTTACAGTATGATGTTATATTTGACTGATTTTTGAATAATTAATTGTTTTTAAAAAATGGCTATAACATTGTGTAAACTGTCAAGATTCTCAAGATGTTATAAATATTTAAAAAATTATGATAATTTAATACCAAATAATCGTTCATTGTTATTTTGTACAATAGCACAACAACCAAAGTCAAGAAATTTATTAAAAATCGGCATTATTGGTGCATCTATCGGTATAATTGCTGGAACAGGTTATTCTTTTTATAAAATTAGTGAAGAAAGAAAAAATTTATCATTAGATGGAACAACATCTGCAAATTTTATTCAAATATTGAAACATAAACCACCCATTACACCATCTAGAAAGGTACTTCTTTTTTTTTCAATACTTTAAACATTTTTATTTTAAACCATGATAAATATGATTATACAATGTTACACAATATAATATAAATTGTAATTTATATATTTATATTTATAATTTCATTGTATTTTTTAGGTTATATTTCCTGTCAATACAACTGAACTCAAACTTACGTTGTTTCAATATCAAACATGTCCCTTTTGTTGTAAAGTAAGTAATCATATACACTTAAAATATATATCAGCATCAAATATAATATACATACATCATATTTATTATTACATTATAATAATTCTTATTAAAAAAAGAAAACAATTGGATCTTTAGGTCAGGACTTTTCTGGATTATTATGGAATATCTTATGATGTCGTTGAAGTTGATCCAGTATTGCGAAAAGAAATTTCTTGGTCTTCTTATAGAAAAGTACCGATACTTCTTGTTCAAACGAAAGATGGTTATCAACCTTTAAACGACAGTTCGATGATAATATCATTACTTTCATCTTATATGCGAGATCAATCTCAAAATGTTTCCGAATTGGTTGAATTTTATCCAAACATTGGTATGCACGATGATAAAGGAAAATTTAAATATGAAATAATGAATAAATATTTCTTAATGTATAATCAAATGCCTAAAAATGTTACGCTGAACACTATAGTGTAAGTTTTATTTTGATCGTGTGTTTAACACGTTGAGCGTCATGCCCATTTTTAAGGAAAATTCCCGTCAGGCCACGTGCGCTGCTTAGATGTAAATATGTTATACGCTGTCAGTCATTTATGACTGACGTGGCCTAAACGTAAAGTCTAGTGTCACTCACCGATGACTGACGTGACGCTCAACGTGTTAATGTAAATGTAAATCATTTTTTGGTAAGCTTCTTATAGAAAATGTTTTGTATTTAAGATTATTTATTATTATTTATTTATATTTAATTATTTTATTAGAGAAGAACGTAAATGGAGACAGTGGGCTGATGATGTGTTAGTTCATACACTTTCACCTAATGTATATAGAACGTTGAACGAATCTTATGAAACTTTTGAATGGTTTTCTGAGGTAAGTGTATTAATTTATTTGAAAATATATGCTTAAGTAATAAATATTAATGAAAGTGTACAAAATGATGTATTTTCATTCAGGTTGGTCAATGGAAAGAATATTTTCCAACATGGGAAAGAATATTAATAGTTAACGTAGGAGCATGTGCTATGTGGTTGATTGGAAAACGTTTGAAGAAGAGGCACAAATTAAAGGAAGATGTTCGTCAATCATTGTACGACGAAGTTAATAAATGGTTAAGAGAAATACGTGCTAATAAAACGACATTTAAAGGTGGTGAAAATCCAGATCTTTCTGATCTTGCAGTATATGGTATTTTAAAAAGTATTGAAGGATGTACTGCTTTTAAAGATTTATTAAATAATACAAAATTATCTACGTGGTATAATGCTATGAAAGAAAGAGTTGATTCATATGCTGGACATGAGCTTGTAAATGGTTAATTTATTTATATATATAATATCTATATAAAGAAAGTATTGTTATTTAAATCTATTTTCTTGAAAAGAACAAAATGTAGTATTGTATTAAAAATGAAAATTATTAATTATGAATTTATACAAATGAAATTGATTTTATTTCTTGCATTATTATTGTTGGAATATATAAATTATATATGTAATATTCCTACTGGGATTTCTGGTAGGGACGTGACGTAGAAATTCGATCTATCTACTCTAATTTTAAATTTAGCCACCAGATAGCGTATTCAAGTGCTAGAAATTAGGGACCCTATAGGAGGGACGCGTCATGTGGATTACAAGGCTGAAAATGTGGGGGGACAGCTTCCGTTGCATCGCACAGCCATATTTATCTTTAGTATGTATTAACAGCTGTGGTTAGTTTTAGTTTGGAATACTTATAGTTTTTATTGTGATATTTATGTTTAATTGTTTTTTTGTTTTTTTTTTTTAGTAGTTTTCTATAAGTGTAAGTTTAATTTACTTATTTAATAATTACAAGTGTATAAATGTATAAACTTAACCTATAACTTATCGTTTGTTTACAGACTTATTGTTTGTGATAAATAATCATGGTTCGACAGTGTATTCTTAATTACTAATATAAATTAATATTATTATTATTTATTTATATTAATTATTAATATAAATTTTTAATTATCAATAAATATAGTTCACTTTTTTTCTGTATTTGATGCAATTCATTATTTCGTAATTATTTCAATGTTTGAATATTTCGCGCGCAATCACGTGACTACACGAGTTCCTGTCCCCCAGCAATCTACATGGCGCGTCCCCCCTAAAGGGTCTTTACTAGAAATTAGGGACCCTATAGGAGGGACGCGCCAAAGAATTTGGGAGAACAGGAACTTATGTAGTCACGTGATTGCGCGCGAATGAATCAAACATTTTAAATAGTATAAAAGTAGTATATAGTAATAGTGAATAAGTGTAGGGGGTAGAGTGGTGAATTGGTTTGAAAAAGTTACGAAATAATGAATTGCATCAAATACAGAAAAAAAATAATGAACCATATTTAATGATAATTAAAAAATTTATATTAAAATAGAATAGGTTACACAACAAAATTATTATAAATTCAAAAAGAAAGATTCAATTAAGTTTGACTTGATAAAAGGCATTACAGTATTTTGAAATTTGAGACAGAGAGATGAGTGAGTGAGATAGAGTGTAGCGAGAGCTGCGCGCGCACGAATGTGACGTGACATAGTGGGAGAGAGAGAGAGAGAGGAGTGTGATATAGATAGCGAAGGAAGATAGTCGTGTTAGTCTCGTCTGTAAGAATAAAATAGATTGAAATAGACATAAAGATATAAAACTAAATAGTATTTATTATTTCAACAATTATTTCAACAGTTTTAAATAATATATATTGTAATTAAATCTGTTTATATTTATATAATATTTATTTGTTTACACAGCACACGGTAATTGACGGTACCTTAATTGAAAGCCCTTATTCTGTGTGTCATTCACGTCATTGTCATTTGTAACGACATAAAGTACGAATGGTTTTAAAGAAGCTGAAATATTAATTAAAAATCGACATAAGATATTATATACAATGTGTAGATATATATATATCAAAATATGTATGTAATAATTAATAATATATATTTATAAATACATACATGTTTTGGTTATAAATGCATTTCCACAGAAACGTTCTGTATTAAGTGGAATACCATTTTCACTTGGATTTGGTACAATAACAAAATCATGAATACAGTCTAATCCAGAATCCGCAACTGCAGAAGTACCTACAATAACAATTTATTATAATTAATGTTTTTATTATATTACACTCGTATTTATTTGATTACCTGGTAAAGTTGGATCCAAAAAACCACCTGTGACTCCAGAAATAGAAAATGAATACATATTACTTTGCGACCATTCAATGCTACAATAACCCAATGCCATTCTAACGCAAACACCATAATTTAAATTAACCATTTCTCTAGTAGCTACATCGGGTTCTGAAATATTTCATATTTTTATTTTATTTTATTTTATTTTTTTATTTATAATATATAAAATATGCATTAAAAAATTATCATTTCTATGCTTACGTCTTGAATTTACAGTTGTACCGTAATTGAAACTTGTTACAGTGTCTGATATTGATTTGTAATATTGTAAACATCCATTGGGAACTGAAATATAATATAGAATATTTGTTTGTTTTTTTTTTTTTAATATTTTCTCTAAATATTTTATAATAGGAAATAATGAAATTTATTTGTATACCTCTCCATAAAGAATCACACGCTATTTGTTGTATTCTTATATTCCAACGACGATCAAATGAATAATCTCCATTAGTTCCTATAGAAATGGTTATTGGTGATGCTCCATTAAAATCTGCATACACTGTAAAATATATGAAATATTATATTAATTGTGTTTCAAAATTAATATAATTTTGAAAGTGACCTAGCTCTATATTGTCAATAAGAAAATGCGTATTATTCACTTAATAATTGGCAGTATTTTAATAGGAACTGTAAATTGAACACCCTTAGATACACTTTTAAGCTGTATAACTCGTTAGTACATTTTTCATTGCATTGAAACGCAAATCCTTCAATAGCTCAATGGAGTTAGGCCATTTTGAAAATAAACGTCTCATATATACCATGCTGATTAGAATTTTCTCCACATATACGTGGTACTGACGATGATGCTCCGGATACCAAAAACAAATCAAAATCACAAGTTCCATTTTCATTAGGTTGTGCCAAACTAAAATCTATAAAATCTAAACGTATCTGTAAATATAAAAGAATGTTAATAACAATACACATATTACAACTAGAATACATTAAAAATTAATTTGATTAGCATCAATACCTGACATATATCAGAGTTACATTTATTTATTGTTATTGTACATCGTTCTCCTCCTTTATAAGTGGTAGGATATCCTGGATTAATGAAATATGTATTATTTATATTCGTGGTAGATCCACATGACTTTTGAACTGTAAATTAATATCAAAATATAATGAATGTTTATACATTTGTATAATTTATAATACATTGTATATAATGTATGATTTACTAACAGATGCAACAAATACCAAGACCATTTGCACATGTACCGGATGGTGTACCACCATAACTATTACATTCTCGTCGTGTAAAACATGTGCCATTGAGAGAATTACTTGCTAGACATTGAGAATTAGCAAATCGTATGACACTGAAGAATGGAAAAACTGTACAAAATTTTATAATTATATTACAAATTTGATATTATTAGAATATTATCAAATTGGTTTTACAGTAATCTTATAACAAATAAGAAAATGTAGAATGAAACTTACATTTTTTCTGTCGCATCACGTAAGAACTATTTGACACGTTATCCAAACTTTCATTATTCGTTTTTGTGTTATTGTTATTAACAAATTGACCATTTACAAAAGATAATATAACAAATAATACTACAGTTAACGTTATACTGAACATCTTGAAAAGAATATCTGGCCTCTTCGTATTCTGTAAGACTAATGTAACGGTCTCAGTTTGTTCGGGTTGTAGAAATAATTAGCAAGTTTTCGAAAAACTTCAACTTGAGTATTATACCGTACAATGTAATATAACTGTAAAACGAAAATGCATCACGTGCAACTCTAATACAGCTTTTATCTCTTATCTCTATTTATCTCTATTTTTTTTACTTAATAATATGTAATCAAGTACATGATTTGTTTATAATTAAAACAATCATTTATATTGTTTTTGTTTTGTTTTTTATATTAATACTTAAACTTACTTTATATGATTGATTTTTAAAGTTAATTCCGTTTATATAAAGTGAATATATATGTGTGTATATACAGTTATATGTTTAACTTAAAAACCTTTTTTTAAATATATATATACATCTTAAAAAATATCTTAACAGTAATAAAATTGAATAGTTTATCTAACATATCATTAAATGATATAAATTTGTAAAATATTTTTTTGTGTTTTTTTTTTCATTTACAAAATAATGCATGTAAATATTTCATGCATTTGCATCAATAATTTGATTATTTTTAACTTTTTGACGTGTGCGAAGTTCTACAAAATGGACAATGACCATATCTTAGTATTGCCAATTCATAATCGTCCGAATGAAATAGCTGAAAGATTGATTATTATTATTATTATTATTATTATTTATAAAAATGTTACACGTTACATGTGTTAAATAATTGAATCCTTTGCACTCGAGGTCCTTTTTCATTTGCGCTAATCAGCAACTCGAGACTTTAAATATTATCTTTAAGTGTATCTTAAAAGAGATATCTTATCAGACATGGTAAATAAGCAAACTTGAAATCAGTCGGGCGCCGTATCAGCGCCACTCGAGTTGCCATTTAAATCTGCCAGACGCCGTATCAGCGTTACTCGAGTGCAAAGTGTTAACATGTTACTTACTTTCAAACAAGATTTACATAATACTACTTGAAGATCAGGCAAAAGATTTCTAAAATATTTTGTCTTAAATGGTTTTGGCCATTTGACTATTAAAACCGATGATGGATCCATACTTTTCAATACACTTCGTCCAACAATAACTGTGGAATCATCTGTTTTCTCCTAAAGAACAAAACAAATTATTTATTTAACAAAAAATCAGATTACTAAACGTTTATATAAAAATGTTTTGATTATACCTCGTATTTTATTAAACGTGCTGTAAAAAGATCTGTTTCGTTAGGAAATACAGTAAGTTGATCTTCAGTAGTTGACGTATTCGATAATGACAATGATTCTTCTATTAATTTTTCTGCTTCTTGATCGGTAATACCTTCCTCTAATTCAAATTCAACTAATGGTAGAATTTCTATAACAATAAAATATTATTTTAATATTATTATGTCGGATATATCCGGCGCCCGTACGTACAAGTCATCGCACAGTTGCCGGATATATCCGGCGCCCGTACGCACAAGTCATCGCTCAGTTGCCGGATATATACGGCGCCCGAAACGAAAGGGGGTTAATTAAAATAGATAAATTCACAATTTACCAAACATAACAAATGAATGTTGAAATTTAAGGCCACATTGTATACATTTGCTACCAATATTGTTATCTATCGGTAAAAGTGGATTGAACGTTGAACATTTGTAACATAATGGTAATAATTCTTCAGGATCTCTGTATGGATAAGCTCTAGCAGCTAAAGTTGAAGTTTCAACTTCTGCAAGAAGGTTTTTCGAAATTTTCATTGAACGCAATTGTTCGAGTAATTGCATAACTAATTTGTTGGCACCCAACAAACGAGCTTGTTTGATTAAAGTGTACATTATTTTTAATTTGGATACACCTTCTAATTGAATGCCTTGGGTTTTTAATAATAAATATCTTGATATATTAAATAATGCTTCTGGCATTAAAGATGTAAATGGTTCCTCCTGAAATCAAAATAATATTGAAATTCATATCAAAAAAAAATTCATCAAAGAAAAAAATCAATCAATCTTACCAAATATTTGTGTATCTCATGATACGCATAATAAATGTCAGCTTTATTGTAATATGACAAATACATAGCTTTTATTTCTTCTGTATTTTTTGACAAATTAAGACTAAGCTGAGATAAAAGCCAATAAAAGTAACAAGCATCACGGTATCTTTTTTCAGCAATGGCATTGTCAGCCAAGCTCGTTAATACGCTAACCGATTCTTCAGGTTGACCAGCCATTTGAAAAGCTAAAAAACCAAATTAATTAAATAAACATATCACAATTAAATAAATAAATGAATAATAGGTATAATAACCTTCTTGTGCTTCCGAAAAACGACCAGTTTCTGCCAACCATCTAGCATATGGTCCATATATTCGTGATTTTAATTTAGGATTTCTTTCAGCAAGTTCAAAAGCTTCAGGCCAAGCTTGTGCATCGACAAGTACATCAGCTACGTCAGGATCATCACCCAATCTACTAAAAATCTCAGCTGCTCCATGAGTAGCACCCAATTGTTTCAATATCTTAGCGATCAGAGATAAATTATCTCTGTCAGATTTGTCCAATTGTCTACCAACTTTGATAAGCATATCAATCCAACCATATTCAGCAATGATATTAATAGCACGTTGTGTATCACCAGCTGAAAAGAACATTTCAGCAGCTGCACGTGGTTCACCTAAACTTTTAGCCCATTCTGCACGTCGACGTAACAAAATGGTACGATCCTAAACAAAAATTGAAGTTTAATTGTATTCAAATATTTGTTCAGAGATCATTCATATACAATGAAATACAATTCTTAATTACCTGAGTATTACCACTTGCTATAAATTCTTGAGCAATATCAAACATACGTAAATCAGAATACATGTCTCTAGCATACTGTTGCAAACCAGCTTTTTGATACAATTTAGCTGCATCTTTTAATCTACCCATAGCTGCAGCAGCTATAGCCATACACGCTTCTTTACCCCATTCACCTGATTTTAATTTTTCTTCTACCTCAGATACTACTTCAATGTATCGTAAATTTTTAATACGAGCAAAAGCAGAATAAGCTATATTTAATTCTAAATTATCCAATGCAGCAACACCTAATGCTCGCCAATCTGATTCAGCAACACCAAGACAAGCTACTTCATAAGCTTCTTTAAATAATCCAATGTCTAAGTATTGATACATGAACAATGAAAGTGGTACCTGAATAAAATATTAAATTAACAGTTATGTAAACATGTAAATGAAATATAATTAATGTTTGATGTTTTATACCTCTAAGATAATAACAGCTGAACCATTTAAACAATACAATTTAGAACCATTGTGACCAACAACGAATCCTGAAAATTTCTGTCGATATTCAGAAAAATTAGCAACTTTAATCGCAAGATAATTATTGCCAGAAAAACACATTATATCTTCGGAAGCACTATTATAAGCAACACTTGTAACATCTTGAAAATCTTGTAATTTTTCTTCCGTGTATAAATCGAATATGGAAAGTACTCCATTTTCACTGACAACCGCCATTTTTTCTTTTAAAGAACTTATATCCAAACATCTTACTGATCCTTCTACTTTTGCCAAATGTGCAGGAAATGGATTATCCAGATAAATCTTAATTACGTGTCCTGTTTTTAAACCTGATAATGCAATAATATTTTGTTAATAATTATATTAATATATTACATTGGTTTTTTTACTTCCTTACCTGTAATTAAACATTCCTGACCAGCAGGACCTCCCACTACTTTGATATAAGTTATAAGATCATCAAGAATCCATTCTCTTTCAACAATACCAGTGAAAGATAAACATTGTAATCGTTTTTCTAAACATAACACCAAATGATTTGTTGTAATAACTAATAAATTACAATTAATTGTTTGATTCAGTTTTTCACGTATACGATAATGCATTCCTTCACTGTTTCCAGATGGTTCATAAATTATTACACGTTCTGGTAACTGTACAGCAAGTCTGTTTCTGTATACAGCGATACGACAAACCTAGGAAAAAATATTTGTTAAAAATTGTATTAAACAAAAAAATAAAACAATTAAAATATTAAAATATATTATGACATACGTACCAAGTCTTTACATTTGATACGAACTTTCTGATTTGTTACTAAATGTTGGATTATAACATCAGTCATATTTTCTCTGTAAGCGTATCTATCTTTGTACAATCCATGTACAACGTTCCACGATAATTGTAAATAAGTTATTGTTCCATCTTGACAACCGAGTGCCTTAAAACAACATTTATTTAAATATTAAATATTACTATTATATATCCACTGATTATTTATTATTCTTTTTTTTTTTAGAAAAAGATATCCTACAACATGTGAAGAAGATGGATGAACCGCACAACTCCAAACCCATGAAGAAAACGTGTTACCAACAACAGCAAGTTGTATACCATCATGAGTCATCAAAAGACATTGTTTGTTACTACCAGAAACAAGAATATATTGACCATCAGGAAAGTATGTAATTTTTAAAGGTGTAAAATGTACTGTTCGTTCTCTTCCAATAGGTTTTCCATTGATTGTATAAAATGAAATAATTCCATTCCATTCTGCGATACATAAAATATCTGCGACATCATCCCTGTAAATGAAAGACATTTTATACAGCGTATTGTACATATTTGTACATACAAATTGTATAATACAATCATACCGTAAAGGATTCCATGCTAAACTCCAGATGGGTACACCTGTTTGTCTTTCAATGCGTATCTTTTCTTCACCATTCTAAATAAACAATTGCAAAATTAAATATTACATTTGATAAATGTATTTTAAAACAAAAGTTATGATAATAATAATAGAAATTGATAAACCTTATTTCTGATAGAAACATAACCGGTTGCTAAACCAATGGCTAAATATTGGCCATCCAAAGTCCACGCACAGCAATTAACTCTTCCACCAGATTTATGTTTTTGTACCGCTTTTTGTTCAGCTGACCAAAATGCAATGTCGGAAAGGGAACAACTGAGTAACTGATGTGATACAGGATTAAATTGCATCGCTTGAACAGCTTCATTGTGTCTATACATTTAATATTAAAATTATATTATATGAATGTTATTAATTTTTCTTTTGATTTTAGCAAAAATATGACTTACGAGTACTTTAATATTCCTTCTAATTTGGAAGTCCATATAATGACACTTTTATCTGCACTACCTGATGCAAATCTTCTACCATCTTTTGCATAACATACACAATAAACTGTATCTTTGTGACCTATATAACAATTATTATTTATAATTCATTAAATTTATAAATAATATATATAAAATACAAAATTATATTTTATTACCTTTTAATGGTTGTACCAAAGCACCACCAGTAGTTTCATAAACTAAAACTTGATGTCCTGCTGCAACGACTAATTGTGTACCATCAGGATTAAAACATAAATCATATATACTGTGGAGAAAAAATAGATTTTAATTTAATATTACAAATGTATAAACAATATTTGATAAAATATATAATAGTAATGTCATATTTGAAACTAATATTTACCATTGTTCTAATTTATCTTGAACTTTATCAACCCATGCTGGATGTGCCCTCATTATAAATAAATCTATATTTATATATTTCTTTATTAAACAATACTAACAATGTTCATTATCATCAATTATTTAATTTCTCTTCAACAATATAAATTAACGTTAGATTTGTTTTGAAATTGTTTGGTTACCAGGGTAACACAAGTTTCAATATGGAAGAAAATGAATTAAATGAATATTTCAATAATTTGTAATATTTAAATTTAAATATAATTTATTCACACAAAATTTAATATAAACATATAATATGAATATTTAATACAATTTTGTTAACAATTTAACAATTTATTTAGCGTGAGTGAAATGTGTGATATATATATTTTTTTTTATTGGTTGAAAATGAGCATTTAAAAATTAGCATTTAAATTAGCATTTAAATTTCGCGGCAAAAATCTATTAATCGATAATAACAACTCCGTCGATAAAATCGTAATATAATATTCTAAAATTTGATTGGTCAATATTATAAAAAAAAAAACATTTACTTGATATCATTCGCACTAAGGAAAATAGTGAAAGAGTGAAAGAGACAACATATATATATATATATATATATATAGGTTTCTTCATATAACTTCATGCGAATCGAGGTAAACGTTGTACGCCGTGAATTTAGCAAAGTCATAAATATCTGTCCATGTGACATTAGTCGGGAGAACGTCTCCGAATGCGGTAAATCGTGTTGTCAAAGATATCGCAAGTTAAACGTAGATTTAATTTGCACCCCCTTCAATACGATTTTTTCACCAAATTAGTATAATTAATTCCCTTTGTATGTATTCTTTTTATCGCAGTCAAAGTTCTAGTTTAACATGATCAAATTATTTTCGTTGAAACAAGCGAAAAAAGATGGCGAGTCACCAAAGGCTGGGACCCAGAAAAAGGCATCAGCAGCACAGCTGAGAATAACGAAAGGTGTTCGATTCGGCGCAATACCAATATAAATTATATATAAATTATTATCAATTAATAAATATTCATTATAATATTTATTTTTACAGATATTAACGAACTTAATTTACCAAAAACATGCGGTACGGAGTTTCCCGATCCCGATGATTTATTGAGTTTTAAATTAATTATTTGTCCAGATGAGGTAGGGCTTTCATTTGATAACAACAATTTCATATACTTTTACGTTTTTAATATGTCTCTCATAATATAACTGTAATTAATATGTCAATACTACTGACAATAACAATAACAATAACAATACAAGGTAAAAGATATAATATTTATGTCATTTAATCTCTTATTGACTATTCTATATATATATATGTATATATATGTATATATATATGTATATATATATATGTATATATATTATAGATCAATTCAACCTCTGCATTATAATCTGCATTGAATAATATTTTTCAGGGTTTTTATAGAGGTGGTAGATTTGTATTCAGTTTTAAAGTTGGACCAAATTACCCTCACGAACCACCTAAAGTTAAATGTGAAACTCAAGTATATCATCCCAATATTGACTTAGAAGGCAACGTGTGTTTGAATATCTTAAGAGAAGACTGGAAACCTGTTCTAACTATTAATTCTATTGTTTATGGACTTCAGTACCTTTTTCTAGTATGGGTTAATCATATTTGATTATTTTTGATTAACCTCTTGCACTATAACAACACATAATACTTGTGATAAAGTTTATGATTCAAATATGAGAAACATTGGTGTTACTTGTGGTGAATGTTATGGGTTTTAACATAAAGACTGACGCAACTTTGTTAAATTATAGTGCGAGGGGTTCATTTCATTTGATATATGTGGGATCAAACAACTTTGTTACAAATAAGAATTAGGTTAGAAAGTAGAAGATTTGAATTCAAGTGACATTTTGTTCATATGAATCCTACATATGTATTTATGGTACAGTATGCAACAAAACAAACAGTACTAACACATACATCGATATATATCTCATTAAAACACGTATTTAACTGTATAGATACAACATGTGTTCAAAATGTATTCACTGTTGTTACAGTAGCAGATTTTTCATACAACCATTCAGTAATGTTTGTTTAGTCACATACTGTATATTAAATTTATAATGAATTATAAAGTAATTGAAGTGATATTAATAATAATATTATTTTAGGAACCCAATCCAGAAGATCCTCTTAATAAAGATGCTGCAGAAGTATTACAAAATAACAGAAGAGTATTCGAACAAAATGTAGCAAAAGCTATGAGAGGTGGTTACGTAGGAACACTTTGTTTCGAACGGTGTCTCAAGTGATACAGTATTCCATCATTGTTACTGTACACATTTCTTTAGGGACTCACTTTGGGGAAAAAAAAAAAATATCCTAACACACTCAACACATACAGGGCATAGATAGGAGAACTATGAAAATCCTGTTAATTGCGTGATTTACCACCTTATACACATTTATTTTCTTGATATTTTGCCAGGCCTATATATACGTCAGTTTCATTAAAAAAAAAAAAAAAAAAAAAAAGAAAAATACAATTTATATATTTTCAATTATAATCTTTATCAAAAATGTTGAATATATACAAACATATATACATATATATATATACACATATATATATATAGTTTTATTATTTATGTTAACAAATTATTGTATAATCAAGATACGTTGTTTTGGCCATGGCATATGATTTATGATAATTTAGTGTGAATTTTGTGGAATGCAATTGAAGAATGATAGATCAATTTTATAGTGAGCATTCCCCTCTTTGTTAAAATAGGTGTTGCTGACTAATTTTTCATGATATTTACAAACTCAGAGTGGACCTTAGTCATTAGATATATTTATAAACTATTTTTTTTTTAGCTAGATTTTTGTTGTTTTATTTTATTTTATTTTATTTTATTTTATATTTTTTTTGTTTTTTTTTTTTTCTACTACCATTGTCATAATTTTTTTCAATTAAATGTATAATCATAATATATGTTTTTTTTTTCATGTATCACATTTATTAATCTATTAAAAAAAAAAAAAATAATAATAATAATAATAATTACCAGCAGCAACAGCAGCAGCAGCACCTATCCCATCGAAGTTTATCTTCAGTTTTTTTTTTTTTTTTTTTTAAATTATATATATGCATTGTATATACATATATATATATGTATTATTTATTATGTATATATGTTGTGTATACAGTGCACATGTATAATTCAATATTATAAACAATGACTGAGGTGGACTGTAAGGCTGTTATAGAATAACAGATATTTTATTTCATTTGGCAAAGAAGATTGCACATATAATAAAATATATATATATACATATATATATATATATATATATATATATATATAAATATTAAAAAAAATAATAATAAAAAAACAAAACAAAAAAGACATCAATCGCCATTTTTTGCCAACGGGGGGAGGAGGAGGACGTAAGAAAGTTGTAAACATTTGTAATGCATAAAAACGCGTTCCATTTCTATGCAATAAGAAATAATAATAATAATAATAATAATAGATGAAAGAAATTTTCAATTATTATTATACATATATATATATATATATATATATATATATATATATATATATATATATATAGTAGACAATTGTAATTTTCGTATAAAACAAAACAAAAAATAACAAAAAAAAAATATATATATATATTAACAATCATATAAGGGCATGATCGATCTTTTACATCAAATTGTTTGTTCTAATTACCCCCCCCCCCCAAAAAAAAACAAAAAAAAAAGCAAGCTTTTTAAAACGATATATATATAAATATATATATATATATATATATATATACATATATTCTAATTTCAAAAATAAATGTACATATAAAAAAAATAACAAACGAAATAAATAAATAAATGAATGAATAATGTTATAAGCATTTTGGAAAAAATTTCGGAAAAGAACAAAAAAAAAAGAAAAAAAAAGAAAATTCTATTATAAGATGAGATAAAATTCAAATAAATAAATAAATAAATAAATAAAATTATCTTTATATTAATTGTCTCATATATATATATATATATATAAATATTTAAATATACAACAACAAAAAAATATCATGCCGTAACAATCTGTATTTACAATCTGTATGGTCATATAAAAAAAAAAAGGAAAAAAAATGTGTTTTACGTCCTCAAAAATTGCGATCTTGTTTAAATTTCATATACCAAAACCATTTAATAATTAAAAAAAAAAAAAAAAAAAACATATTTCTTCTTTTTGGTTTTAATAATTAATCTCATTATTTTTTTTATTTGTAGATTTGTTTAAAATTTCGTTTTCTTTTTTTTTTTTTTTATAAAAATGATTAATATTCGTACGATTATTATATATATATATGTATAATATATAATAATATAATAATAACAGATAAATGAAAAATGTGTTGTATATAAAAAAAAAAAAAAAAAAAAATAAACGATTTTTTTTTTATTTGTAATTATAAAATAATAATAGTAATGATAATAAAAAAATGAACAAATTTATTTAGAAATTGACTAATTATAATTTACTTTAATTGCGAAAATAAAAAAACGAAAAAGAGTAATTTAAAATTCTAATTTTAATGATAAGTGAATAATGCGATGACCTTGTAGGATAATATTAACAAAAACATTGAAGTATTTCTTTAATAGAGAAGATCAAGAGAATGATTAAACTGATAAAAATGATAATAATAATTACGTATGCATTATCTCATATATATATATATATATATATATATATATATAAATTACGTGTCACGTTGTTTGTCCGCAATGAACTCCTAAACTACTGAACCGATTTTAATCAAATTTTGCACACTGTGTGCAGTTTCATCCAATTTGAAAGATAGGATAGTTTATATCTCAATTTATAATCGCAATTGACTTAAAGACGTGTGTATCGGACTGATTGTGAGCCACAGAAACGTGTGGCAGGGCACCCCTAGTTAAATTTAGAATTGGATGATGTATTTCTTTTGTTTTTTTTCTTACCTTTACTTACAATAATATTTCAAAAATTCGTGTGTCTTTTTACTGGTTACATATATTTCTAATACAATTTTTATACATTTATACATATATATATATATATATATATATATGTATAAATATGTCATTGAGCATTAATTTAAAAACAACAAATTAATATTAATAAAAATGGAATGATTTTTTTTTTTTTTTTTATAAAGATTATTCATCTCTCTCTCTCTCTCTCTCTCTCTCTCTCTCTCTCTCTCTCTCTCTCTCTCTTTCTTTCTCCTCCTATTGATTATTAATAATTTGTTAATATTAGTAATTACAATATGGTGGTAAAAACTTATTAACTAAAAAATAACTTAGCATTCTTTTTGTTTTCTTTATTATTATTTTTTATGTTTATTTTGTTTTTCTTTAGTTTGACTTGTTATATTCTTTGCAATATATGAACAAACGTCTCATATATCTTTTGAAATTAAGATTTCACGTATAATTATTATAGTTTCGAGGCACTTATAACTTTTGAATACTTTCCTTCAATGAAAATTAAAAAAAAAAAAACCATTCGTCAAATGTTTATTAATATTGTTATTAACATTTGTTAGAGTGTGGTAATATTATAGAAATACTTAATAATTACATTGATTTCATTTCAATAAGGAATAATTGTTACTTGAAATATAAAAAAAAAAAACAATATTAAAAAAAGATATGTGCAATATATATATATATATATAAAAGGTTCCTTTAACTTTTATATACTTATTATGTATCAAAAAAAACAATTTTTTTAAAAACACAGAACAAAGAATTTCTCAAAATGTGTCTTGCAAATGAATTTTTCAAGATATCACAAAAATTTTGAACAAAAATGAAAATATTTGTCTAGACGTGAGTAAAACAAAAAAAAAAAAGAAAAAATTAATTAATTAATTAAAAAACAATTTTTAACAAATATTATTACGATTATAATAAATTCTGTAAGCCCTCATGACATATATTATAGAGTGAAATAAGAAAAGAGACATTTAACCCTTTGCACTCTGAATGTTTTTTTCATTGATGCATCTGAAAAATAAACTTTTGTTTTACTAATAATAAAAAAAAAAAAAAAAAAAAAAAAAGATCTTATAATGTTATTATTAATTCATTTATTTAATTTATTGTTATTTTAGTTAGAGTGATAAAAGAAAATAAAATTTGATATTAATATATTTTGTATAAATAACAATTTTATACAATGATATTTATATATAATATTGTATTACATATTGTTGATATTATTTATAATTATTTTTATATTTAAATAAAATTTATATTTATAATTATATTATATTATATTATATAATATAATATAATATAATAAATATAAATATAAATATAAATATTATATAAATATATAGTTTTTCATTTGATAGCTGAAACTGACAAAATGGCGGGCGTCCTACGACAGAGGAGTGCAAAGGGTTACAATTGTAATATAAACAAATTTTCATTTATCTTTTCAATAATAATATAATAAATACTTATATATTTTTAATACGATCAAAATAAATTATTATTTCAAATTAAATATAGTAAATTTATTTGATAGTTATATACGAAAAAAAAAACTAATTAATTAATTTATCATTTTAATTGCAATTATAAAAAACCAATTTAATACGATGAACAATAATCTCTTTTTTTCTTTCTTTCTCTCTCTCTCTCTCTCTCTCTCTCTCTCTCTCTCTCTCTCTCTCTCACCCAATCGTTCTATTTAAGAGATTTGGTATAATATATATATATTAAAAACGATTTAACTATTAATTAACAATGAATAATTCATTTATTATTATACGGACAAGAAATTAATTCAATTTATATATAAATTTTTGTGTTTTTTTTCTCAATTTTGTTTTAAATTTATCAATAATCTCTTCATTCTTCTATTTTGATGTTACAAGTGTATTTCTTTTTTCTCTCTGTTTACATGTATTTATTAATTAATTAATTAATTTATTTATTTATATTTTTTTGTTTTTTTTTTTTATAAATCAAATTTATATTTAAACGTTACGTCTTAAATTTCAATGTTATTTTGTTGTTGTTGTTTTTTTTTGTAGTTAGAAAAAAGGGTACAAGAAGGTGTTCAAGGATTGTTGTAGAAATTTATTTATATAAATCTGATTTGTTGTATTTGTATTTTGTTTAATTAATTAGAGAATTATTTCTATAAATCATGTTCATTTTAAATTGTCGACTCTACTGTTATTTATTTATTTATTTATTTATTTATTTATATATTTTTATTTTTATTTTTAATATTAAATAAGTGTTATCATTTAATCGAGTTTAAAATATGCAATTTTATGCTTGCTGCTATTAATTTACTTTACAAAAGCTTATTTTAATTAACAAAAATATAAAAAAATTATGTCACAGTGTATCTTCTTTTTTTTTTTCATTAAACAATTGCATGTGTGTATGTGTGTGCAAAGAATAAAACTATAATATTAACCCTTTGCTCTCAAACACCGAATGAACGTCTGGTAGATTTAGAGTGGGAAGTCGAAAGGCGCCGATACGGCGCCCGACTGATTTCAAATCTCCTTATTATATGTTATACGATATTTCTTTTAAGATTTACTTAAAGATAATACTTAAAGGATCGAAAAGGGTCTGTAAGGTTTACTCTGATTGTAAATACACCTGCAGGTAGACCAGAAATAACATATTATTCTGATACATGTCCGGATAAACCTAGGATGCATCCATCTTGGATATTGTTTTACGAAATATCTTAACAAAAACTAATTACAAAATATATTTTTCAAATTTTCTTGTTTTTTTTTTTGATATATAAATAAATAAATTAATGAAATTTGATTATTTGTATATATTTGTTTGTTTATAAATGACTTTAAAGTACGTGTTTACCTAATTTAATCGACAAATCGTCTCGAGTGCAAAGGGTTAATCTACAAGGATTATTTGAATTATATTACGAAATGTTACATGAATTACAAATATGTTAATTCTTTTAATAAATAATAATAATAATAATAATAATAATCATCATAAATAAAATAAATTTAAATGATCAATCAATAAATAATAATAATAATTTGTTACATGTTGTAGTAGTAATAATAGTATCAAAGATTTTCTTTGTATTTTATTTTCAAAGATGTAGCATAAGAAAGAACTTTCCTTTTGTTTTTTGTTTTTTTTTTTTTTTTACATTGAAATTTATTTACATGCAATGATAAGTACCATTAATGAATTTATTTCAACATGTGTTCTGTAACTCGATCCAAATTTTAGAATATTTCAATTATTATTTAACTATCATCATTTTGTTTACTTGATTTAAATATTTACACTGATTTGACTTGTAATTTAATTTCCAAAATTAAAAATAGTTTCTACGAGATATATATATATATATATATATATCATTTATTGTTAGTTTACTTTTTACAAGAAATTGAAAATAAACATTAATATAAATAATTAATGTATTTGTGTATCTTGATATTAACCAATGATAAAATAAATCATTGGTTAATAGGTTAGGTTTATCATATTTAATAGCTTTGGAACCCTTCTACTTTCTTTTTATTAAAGAACAGCATCTGTACAAGCGGAGCAATAGTTGTGTTTGTGTCTGTTTGTATGTATGTGTGTACAATAAAAGCTTTCATAAAGTAAAGATATGATTATAAAATGACGTTTTTATAATAAGCAATAATTTTGGTCATATATATATATATATATATAATTCAAAAAACAGTCCCTTTCTTTTCCTTTCAATAATTCGTACGACAACAATTTTTTTCTTTGTTTGTGTTTTTTTTTCTTCTTTTTTTTTAAACATAGTTTCATTTAACAAATATACATACTTAAAAATTTTTTTCCTTTTTTTTTTTTCTTTTTTTTTCTTTTTTTCTTTTTCTTTTTGTAGAAATATCGTGTAACTAACAATATACAAAAAAAAAAAAAAAAATAATAATAAAGGTGTGTCTAGCAAGCTATTATTATTATTATTATTATTATTATTATTATTATTATTATTATTATTTTTCAAAATTAATTTTAAATTCGAAAAATTTATAAATGAATTTATTATTTATGTATATATTTATATAAATATATATAATGTGAAGTTATGTACAAAAAGCTCACTAGACAAATAGCAAAATTTGTTTCAAATAATTCGTCATATTTTGTTTATTTTTATTTGAATATTGTGAATGTCTATTTAAAATGATAATACACTTTTATCATCATCATCGTCATCATCATCACTCATTAGGCAAATAAAATATTGATTACTAATGTCTCGACTAATGAAACAATAGTATAGTATTGTGTGTTATACAATAATTTGAATGAAAATTTATTTTAATAATTAAGCATTATCGATGAGATATCAGAATAAAATCTTGTCCAATTACTATCGGTTTACATAAAAATAGTAGATAGGACATGCACAAATTATTTTTTTCTTCTCTTCTCTTCTCTTTCAAAATCAATTCACATTTTAATTATTTAACTATTAGTATTCAATTCAGATGCCTTGTAATTTGTTTACTTATACAATACAAGTAGAAATAATTAAAAATACTTATCGACTCAAAGGTGTTCCACCAAATTTGAATGATGTTGGTATAGTTTGAGA